>NW_025963996.1:0-41011 GCF_023055435.1 Haliotis rufescens | reverse complement strand
GGCTGGTCGACTCCTTAGGTCATTTGGGGCATACTGAACTGAACATTTTTCACTTTGGAGCCAATGTTGAGATCGTCTTTGATCGCCCATAGCTCCACTCCCAGGGGTGAGCGGGGGTCAAGGACGGTGAAAACGTGACCTCCAGGTCAAGGTCTACCCGCATGCAAAGTTTCAATGCGCTGCGAGAATTTTGAATTTTTGGTGTCATTGGAGTGCTAGGTGATAGACTTATAGCCTTTTTACAGCATTTTTGACCAAAAAGGTCATATCATGGTAGGAGTCTCAGACTTGGCTGGTCGACTCCTTAGGTCATTTGGGGCATACTGAACTGAACATTTTTCACTTTGGAGCCAATGTTGAGATCGTCTTTGATCGCCCATAGCTCCACTCCCAGGGGTGAGCGGGGGTCAAGGACGGTGAAAACGTGACCTCCAGGTCAAGGTCTACCCGCATGCAAAGTTTCAATGCGCTGCGAGAATTTTGAATTTTTGGTGTCATTGGAGTGCTAGGTGATAGACTTATAGCCTTTTTACAGCATTTTTGACCAAAAAGGTCATATCATGGTAGGAGTCTCAGACTTGGCTGGTCGACTCCTTAGGTCATTTGGGGCATACTGAACTGAACATTTTTCACTTTGGAGCCAATGTTGAGATCGTCTTTGATCGCCCATAGCTCCACTCCCAGGGGTGAGCGGGGGTCAAGGACGGTGAAAACGTGACCTCCAGGTCAAGGTCTACCCGCATGCAAAGTTTCAATGCGCTGCGAGAATTTTGAATTTTTGGTGTCATTGGAGTGCTAGGTGATAGACTTATAGCCTTTTTACAGCATTTTTGACCAAAAAGGTCATATCATGGTAGGAGTCTCAGACTTGGCTGGTCGACTCCTTAGGTCATTTGGGGCATACTGAACTGAACATTTTTCACTTTGGAGCCAATGTTGAGATCGTCTTTGATCGCCCATAGCTCCACTCCCAGGGGTGAGCGGGGGTCAAGGACGGTGAAAACGTGACCTCCAGGTCAAGGTCTACCCGCATGCAAAGTTTCAATGCGCTGCGAGAATTTTGAATTTTTGGTGTCATTGGAGTGCTAGGTGATAGACTTATAGCCTTTTTACAGCATTTTTGACCAAAAAGGTCATATCATGGTAGGAGTCTCAGACTTGGCTGGTCGACTCCTTAGGTCATTTGGGGCATACTGAACTGAACATTTTTCACTTTGGAGCCAATGTTGAGATCGTCTTTGATCGCCCATAGCTCCACTCCCAGGGGTGAGCGGGGGTCAAGGACGGTGAAAACGTGACCTCCAGGTCAAGGTCTACCCGCATGCAAAGTTTCAATGCGCTGCGAGAATTTTGAATTTTTGGTGTCATTGGAGTGCTAGGTGATAGACTTATAGCCTTTTTACAGCATTTTTGACCAAAAAGGTCATATCATGGTAGGAGTCTCAGACTTGGCTGGTCGACTCCTTAGGTCATTTGGGGCATACTGAACTGAACATTTTTCACTTTGGAGCCAATGTTGAGATCGTCTTTGATCGCCCATAGCTCCACTCCCAGGGGTGAGCGGGGGTCAAGGACGGTGAAAACGTGACCTCCAGGTCAAGGTCTACCCGCATGCAAAGTTTCAATGCGCTGCGAGAATTTTGAATTTTTGGTGTCATTGGAGTGCTAGGTGATAGACTTATAGCCTTTTTACAGCATTTTTGACCAAAAAGGTCATATCATGGTAGGAGTCTCAGACTTGGCTGGTCGACTCCTTAGGTCATTTGGGGCATACTGAACTGAACATTTTTCACTTTGGAGCCAATGTTGAGATCGTCTTTGATCGCCCATAGCTCCACTCCCAGGGGTGAGCGGGGGTCAAGGACGGTGAAAACGTGACCTCCAGGTCAAGGTCTACCCGCATGCAAAGTTTCAATGCGCTGCGAGAATTTTGAATTTTTGGTGTCATTGGAGTGCTAGGTGATAGACTTATAGCCTTTTTACAGCATTTTTGACCAAAAAGGTCATATCATGGTAGGAGTCTCAGACTTGGCTGGTCGACTCCTTAGGTCATTTGGGGCATACTGAACTGAACATTTTTCACTTTGGAGCCAATGTTGAGATCGTCTTTGATCGCCCATAGCTCCACTCCCAGGGGTGAGCGGGGGTCAAGGACGGTGAAAACGTGACCTCCAGGTCAAGGTCTACCCGCATGCAAAGTTTCAATGCGCTGCGAGAATTTTGAATTTTTGGTGTCATTGGAGTGCTAGGTGATAGACTTATAGCCTTTTTACAGCATTTTTGACCAAAAAGGTCATATCATGGTAGGAGTCTCAGACTTGGCTGGTCGACTCCTTAGGTCATTTGGGGCATACTGAACTGAACATTTTTCACTTTGGAGCCAATGTTGAGATCGTCTTTGATCGCCCATAGCTCCACTCCCAGGGGTGAGCGGGGGTCAAGGACGGTGAAAACGTGACCTCCAGGTCAAGGTCTACCCGCATGCAAAGTTTCAATGCGCTGCGAGAATTTTGAATTTTTGGTGTCATTGGAGTGCTAGGTGATAGACTTATAGCCTTTTTACAGCATTTTTGACCAAAAAGGTCATATCATGGTAGGAGTCTCAGACTTGGCTGGTCGACTCCTTAGGTCATTTGGGGCATACTGAACTGAACATTTTTCACTTTGGAGCCAATGTTGAGATCGTCTTTGATCGCCCATAGCTCCACTCCCAGGGGTGAGCGGGGGTCAAGGACGGTGAAAACGTGACCTCCAGGTCAAGGTCTACCCGCATGCAAAGTTTCAATGCGCTGCGAGAATTTTGAATTTTTGGTGTCATTGGAGTGCTAGGTGATAGACTTATAGCCTTTTTACAGCATTTTTGACCAAAAAGGTCATATCATGGTAGGAGTCTCAGACTTGGCTGGTCGACTCCTTAGGTCATTTGGGGCATACTGAACTGAACATTTTTCACTTTGGAGCCAATGTTGAGATCGTCTTTGATCGCCCATAGCTCCACTCCCAGGGGTGAGCGGGGGTCAAGGACGGTGAAAACGTGACCTCCAGGTCAAGGTCTACCCGCATGCAAAGTTTCAATGCGCTGCGAGAATTTTGAATTTTTGGTGTCATTGGAGTGCTAGGTGATAGACTTATAGCCTTTTTACAGCATTTTTGACCAAAAAGGTCATATCATGGTAGGAGTCTCAGACTTGGCTGGTCGACTCCTTAGGTCATTTGGGGCATACTGAACTGAACATTTTTCACTTTGGAGCCAATGTTGAGATCGTCTTTGATCGCCCATAGCTCCACTCCCAGGGGTGAGCGGGGGTCAAGGACGGTGAAAACGTGACCTCCAGGTCAAGGTCTACCCGCATGCAAAGTTTCAATGCGCTGCGAGAATTTTGAATTTTTGGTGTCATTGGAGTGCTAGGTGATAGACTTATAGCCTTTTTACAGCATTTTTGACCAAAAAGGTCATATCATGGTAGGAGTCTCAGACTTGGCTGGTCGACTCCTTAGGTCATTTGGGGCATACTGAACTGAACATTTTTCACTTTGGAGCCAATGTTGAGATCGTCTTTGATCGCCCATAGCTCCACTCCCAGGGGTGAGCGGGGGTCAAGGACGGTGAAAACGTGACCTCCAGGTCAAGGTCTACCCGCATGCAAAGTTTCAATGCGCTGCGAGAATTTTGAATTTTTGGTGTCATTGGAGTGCTAGGTGATAGACTTATAGCCTTTTTACAGCATTTTTGACCAAAAAGGTCATATCATGGTAGGAGTCTCAGACTTGGCTGGTCGACTCCTTAGGTCATTTGGGGCATACTGAACTGAACATTTTTCACTTTGGAGCCAATGTTGAGATCGTCTTTGATCGCCCATAGCTCCACTCCCAGGGGTGAGCGGGGGTCAAGGACGGTGAAAACGTGACCTCCAGGTCAAGGTCTACCCGCATGCAAAGTTTCAATGCGCTGCGAGAATTTTGAATTTTTGGTGTCATTGGAGTGCTAGGTGATAGACTTATAGCCTTTTTACAGCATTTTTGACCAAAAAGGTCATATCATGGTAGGAGTCTCAGACTTGGCTGGTCGACTCCTTAGGTCATTTGGGGCATACTGAACTGAACATTTTTCACTTTGGAGCCAATGTTGAGATCGTCTTTGATCGCCCATAGCTCCACTCCCAGGGGTGAGCGGGGGTCAAGGACGGTGAAAACGTGACCTCCAGGTCAAGGTCTACCCGCATGCAAAGTTTCAATGCGCTGCGAGAATTTTGAATTTTTGGTGTCATTGGAGTGCTAGGTGATAGACTTATAGCCTTTTTACAGCATTTTTGACCAAAAAGGTCATATCATGGTAGGAGTCTCAGACTTGGCTGGTCGACTCCTTAGGTCATTTGGGGCATACTGAACTGAACATTTTTCACTTTGGAGCCAATGTTGAGATCGTCTTTGATCGCCCATAGCTCCACTCCCAGGGGTGAGCGGGGGTCAAGGACGGTGAAAACGTGACCTCCAGGTCAAGGTCTACCCGCATGCAAAGTTTCAATGCGCTGCGAGAATTTTGAATTTTTGGTGTCATTGGAGTGCTAGGTGATAGACTTATAGCCTTTTTACAGCATTTTTGACCAAAAAGGTCATATCATGGTAGGAGTCTCAGACTTGGCTGGTCGACTCCTTAGGTCATTTGGGGCATACTGAACTGAACATTTTTCACTTTGGAGCCAATGTTGAGATCGTCTTTGATCGCCCATAGCTCCACTCCCAGGGGTGAGCGGGGGTCAAGGACGGTGAAAACGTGACCTCCAGGTCAAGGTCTACCCGCATGCAAAGTTTCAATGCGCTGCGAGAATTTTGAATTTTTGGTGTCATTGGAGTGCTAGGTGATAGACTTATAGCCTTTTTACAGCATTTTTGACCAAAAAGGTCATATCATGGTAGGAGTCTCAGACTTGGCTGGTCGACTCCTTAGGTCATTTGGGGCATACTGAACTGAACATTTTTCACTTTGGAGCCAATGTTGAGATCGTCTTTGATCGCCCATAGCTCCACTCCCAGGGGTGAGCGGGGGTCAAGGACGGTGAAAACGTGACCTCCAGGTCAAGGTCTACCCGCATGCAAAGTTTCAATGCGCTGCGAGAATTTTGAATTTTTGGTGTCATTGGAGTGCTAGGTGATAGACTTATAGCCTTTTTACAGCATTTTTGACCAAAAAGGTCATATCATGGTAGGAGTCTCAGACTTGGCTGGTCGACTCCTTAGGTCATTTGGGGCATACTGAACTGAACATTTTTCACTTTGGAGCCAATGTTGAGATCGTCTTTGATCGCCCATAGCTCCACTCCCAGGGGTGAGCGGGGGTCAAGGACGGTGAAAACGTGACCTCCAGGTCAAGGTCTACCCGCATGCAAAGTTTCAATGCGCTGCGAGAATTTTGAATTTTTGGTGTCATTGGAGTGCTAGGTGATAGACTTATAGCCTTTTTACAGCATTTTTGACCAAAAAGGTCATATCATGGTAGGAGTCTCAGACTTGGCTGGTCGACTCCTTAGGTCATTTGGGGCATACTGAACTGAACATTTTTCACTTTGGAGCCAATGTTGAGATCGTCTTTGATCGCCCATAGCTCCACTCCCAGGGGTGAGCGGGGGTCAAGGACGGTGAAAACGTGACCTCCAGGTCAAGGTCTACCCGCATGCAAAGTTTCAATGCGCTGCGAGAATTTTGAATTTTTGGTGTCATTGGAGTGCTAGGTGATAGACTTATAGCCTTTTTACAGCATTTTTGACCAAAAAGGTCATATCATGGTAGGAGTCTCAGACTTGGCTGGTCGACTCCTTAGGTCATTTGGGGCATACTGAACTGAACATTTTTCACTTTGGAGCCAATGTTGAGATCGTCTTTGATCGCCCATAGCTCCACTCCCAGGGGTGAGCGGGGGTCAAGGACGGTGAAAACGTGACCTCCAGGTCAAGGTCTACCCGCATGCAAAGTTTCAATGCGCTGCGAGAATTTTGAATTTTTGGTGTCATTGGAGTGCTAGGTGATAGACTTATAGCCTTTTTACAGCATTTTTGACCAAAAAGGTCATATCATGGTAGGAGTCTCAGACTTGGCTGGTCGACTCCTTAGGTCATTTGGGGCATACTGAACTGAACATTTTTCACTTTGGAGCCAATGTTGAGATCGTCTTTGATCGCCCATAGCTCCACTCCCAGGGGTGAGCGGGGGTCAAGGACGGTGAAAACGTGACCTCCAGGTCAAGGTCTACCCGCATGCAAAGTTTCAATGCGCTGCGAGAATTTTGAATTTTTGGTGTCATTGGAGTGCTAGGTGATAGACTTATAGCCTTTTTACAGCATTTTTGACCAAAAAGGTCATATCATGGTAGGAGTCTCAGACTTGGCTGGTCGACTCCTTAGGTCATTTGGGGCATACTGAACTGAACATTTTTCACTTTGGAGCCAATGTTGAGATCGTCTTTGATCGCCCATAGCTCCACTCCCAGGGGTGAGCGGGGGTCAAGGACGGTGAAAACGTGACCTCCAGGTCAAGGTCTACCCGCATGCAAAGTTTCAATGCGCTGCGAGAATTTTGAATTTTTGGTGTCATTGGAGTGCTAGGTGATAGACTTATAGCCTTTTTACAGCATTTTTGACCAAAAAGGTCATATCATGGTAGGAGTCTCAGACTTGGCTGGTCGACTCCTTAGGTCATTTGGGGCATACTGAACTGAACATTTTTCACTTTGGAGCCAATGTTGAGATCGTCTTTGATCGCCCATAGCTCCACTCCCAGGGGTGAGCGGGGGTCAAGGACGGTGAAAACGTGACCTCCAGGTCAAGGTCTACCCGCATGCAAAGTTTCAATGCGCTGCGAGAATTTTGAATTTTTGGTGTCATTGGAGTGCTAGGTGATAGACTTATAGCCTTTTTACAGCATTTTTGACCAAAAAGGTCATATCATGGTAGGAGTCTCAGACTTGGCTGGTCGACTCCTTAGGTCATTTGGGGCATACTGAACTGAACATTTTTCACTTTGGAGCCAATGTTGAGATCGTCTTTGATCGCCCATAGCTCCACTCCCAGGGGTGAGCGGGGGTCAAGGACGGTGAAAACGTGACCTCCAGGTCAAGGTCTACCCGCATGCAAAGTTTCAATGCGCTGCGAGAATTTTGAATTTTTGGTGTCATTGGAGTGCTAGGTGATAGACTTATAGCCTTTTTACAGCATTTTTGACCAAAAAGGTCATATCATGGTAGGAGTCTCAGACTTGGCTGGTCGACTCCTTAGGTCATTTGGGGCATACTGAACTGAACATTTTTCACTTTGGAGCCAATGTTGAGATCGTCTTTGATCGCCCATAGCTCCACTCCCAGGGGTGAGCGGGGGTCAAGGACGGTGAAAACGTGACCTCCAGGTCAAGGTCTACCCGCATGCAAAGTTTCAATGCGCTGCGAGAATTTTGAATTTTTGGTGTCATTGGAGTGCTAGGTGATAGACTTATAGCCTTTTTACAGCATTTTTGACCAAAAAGGTCATATCATGGTAGGAGTCTCAGACTTGGCTGGTCGACTCCTTAGGTCATTTGGGGCATACTGAACTGAACATTTTTCACTTTGGAGCCAATGTTGAGATCGTCTTTGATCGCCCATAGCTCCACTCCCAGGGGTGAGCGGGGGTCAAGGACGGTGAAAACGTGACCTCCAGGTCAAGGTCTACCCGCATGCAAAGTTTCAATGCGCTGCGAGAATTTTGAATTTTTGGTGTCATTGGAGTGCTAGGTGATAGACTTATAGCCTTTTTACAGCATTTTTGACCAAAAAGGTCATATCATGGTAGGAGTCTCAGACTTGGCTGGTCGACTCCTTAGGTCATTTGGGGCATACTGAACTGAACATTTTTCACTTTGGAGCCAATGTTGAGATCGTCTTTGATCGCCCATAGCTCCACTCCCAGGGGTGAGCGGGGGTCAAGGACGGTGAAAACGTGACCTCCAGGTCAAGGTCTACCCGCATGCAAAGTTTCAATGCGCTGCGAGAATTTTGAATTTTTGGTGTCATTGGAGTGCTAGGTGATAGACTTATAGCCTTTTTACAGCATTTTTGACCAAAAAGGTCATATCATGGTAGGAGTCTCAGACTTGGCTGGTCGACTCCTTAGGTCATTTGGGGCATACTGAACTGAACATTTTTCACTTTGGAGCCAATGTTGAGATCGTCTTTGATCGCCCATAGCTCCACTCCCAGGGGTGAGCGGGGGTCAAGGACGGTGAAAACGTGACCTCCAGGTCAAGGTCTACCCGCATGCAAAGTTTCAATGCGCTGCGAGAATTTTGAATTTTTGGTGTCATTGGAGTGCTAGGTGATAGACTTATAGCCTTTTTACAGCATTTTTGACCAAAAAGGTCATATCATGGTAGGAGTCTCAGACTTGGCTGGTCGACTCCTTAGGTCATTTGGGGCATACTGAACTGAACATTTTTCACTTTGGAGCCAATGTTGAGATCGTCTTTGATCGCCCATAGCTCCACTCCCAGGGGTGAGCGGGGGTCAAGGACGGTGAAAACGTGACCTCCAGGTCAAGGTCTACCCGCATGCAAAGTTTCAATGCGCTGCGAGAATTTTGAATTTTTGGTGTCATTGGAGTGCTAGGTGATAGACTTATAGCCTTTTTACAGCATTTTTGACCAAAAAGGTCATATCATGGTAGGAGTCTCAGACTTGGCTGGTCGACTCCTTAGGTCATTTGGGGCATACTGAACTGAACATTTTTCACTTTGGAGCCAATGTTGAGATCGTCTTTGATCGCCCATAGCTCCACTCCCAGGGGTGAGCGGGGGTCAAGGACGGTGAAAACGTGACCTCCAGGTCAAGGTCTACCCGCATGCAAAGTTTCAATGCGCTGCGAGAATTTTGAATTTTTGGTGTCATTGGAGTGCTAGGTGATAGACTTATAGCCTTTTTACAGCATTTTTGACCAAAAAGGTCATATCATGGTAGGAGTCTCAGACTTGGCTGGTCGACTCCTTAGGTCATTTGGGGCATACTGAACTGAACATTTTTCACTTTGGAGCCAATGTTGAGATCGTCTTTGATCGCCCATAGCTCCACTCCCAGGGGTGAGCGGGGGTCAAGGACGGTGAAAACGTGACCTCCAGGTCAAGGTCTACCCGCATGCAAAGTTTCAATGCGCTGCGAGAATTTTGAATTTTTGGTGTCATTGGAGTGCTAGGTGATAGACTTATAGCCTTTTTACAGCATTTTTGACCAAAAAGGTCATATCATGGTAGGAGTCTCAGACTTGGCTGGTCGACTCCTTAGGTCATTTGGGGCATACTGAACTGAACATTTTTCACTTTGGAGCCAATGTTGAGATCGTCTTTGATCGCCCATAGCTCCACTCCCAGGGGTGAGCGGGGGTCAAGGACGGTGAAAACGTGACCTCCAGGTCAAGGTCTACCCGCATGCAAAGTTTCAATGCGCTGCGAGAATTTTGAATTTTTGGTGTCATTGGAGTGCTAGGTGATAGACTTATAGCCTTTTTACAGCATTTTTGACCAAAAAGGTCATATCATGGTAGGAGTCTCAGACTTGGCTGGTCGACTCCTTAGGTCATTTGGGGCATACTGAACTGAACATTTTTCACTTTGGAGCCAATGTTGAGATCGTCTTTGATCGCCCATAGCTCCACTCCCAGGGGTGAGCGGGGGTCAAGGACGGTGAAAACGTGACCTCCAGGTCAAGGTCTACCCGCATGCAAAGTTTCAATGCGCTGCGAGAATTTTGAATTTTTGGTGTCATTGGAGTGCTAGGTGATAGACTTATAGCCTTTTTACAGCATTTTTGACCAAAAAGGTCATATCATGGTAGGAGTCTCAGACTTGGCTGGTCGACTCCTTAGGTCATTTGGGGCATACTGAACTGAACATTTTTCACTTTGGAGCCAATGTTGAGATCGTCTTTGATCGCCCATAGCTCCACTCCCAGGGGTGAGCGGGGGTCAAGGACGGTGAAAACGTGACCTCCAGGTCAAGGTCTACCCGCATGCAAAGTTTCAATGCGCTGCGAGAATTTTGAATTTTTGGTGTCATTGGAGTGCTAGGTGATAGACTTATAGCCTTTTTACAGCATTTTTGACCAAAAAGGTCATATCATGGTAGGAGTCTCAGACTTGGCTGGTCGACTCCTTAGGTCATTTGGGGCATACTGAACTGAACATTTTTCACTTTGGAGCCAATGTTGAGATCGTCTTTGATCGCCCATAGCTCCACTCCCAGGGGTGAGCGGGGGTCAAGGACGGTGAAAACGTGACCTCCAGGTCAAGGTCTACCCGCATGCAAAGTTTCAATGCGCTGCGAGAATTTTGAATTTTTGGTGTCATTGGAGTGCTAGGTGATAGACTTATAGCCTTTTTACAGCATTTTTGACCAAAAAGGTCATATCATGGTAGGAGTCTCAGACTTGGCTGGTCGACTCCTTAGGTCATTTGGGGCATACTGAACTGAACATTTTTCACTTTGGAGCCAATGTTGAGATCGTCTTTGATCGCCCATAGCTCCACTCCCAGGGGTGAGCGGGGGTCAAGGACGGTGAAAACGTGACCTCCAGGTCAAGGTCTACCCGCATGCAAAGTTTCAATGCGCTGCGAGAATTTTGAATTTTTGGTGTCATTGGAGTGCTAGGTGATAGACTTATAGCCTTTTTACAGCATTTTTGACCAAAAAGGTCATATCATGGTAGGAGTCTCAGACTTGGCTGGTCGACTCCTTAGGTCATTTGGGGCATACTGAACTGAACATTTTTCACTTTGGAGCCAATGTTGAGATCGTCTTTGATCGCCCATAGCTCCACTCCCAGGGGTGAGCGGGGGTCAAGGACGGTGAAAACGTGACCTCCAGGTCAAGGTCTACCCGCATGCAAAGTTTCAATGCGCTGCGAGAATTTTGAATTTTTGGTGTCATTGGAGTGCTAGGTGATAGACTTATAGCCTTTTTACAGCATTTTTGACCAAAAAGGTCATATCATGGTAGGAGTCTCAGACTTGGCTGGTCGACTCCTTAGGTCATTTGGGGCATACTGAACTGAACATTTTTCACTTTGGAGCCAATGTTGAGATCGTCTTTGATCGCCCATAGCTCCACTCCCAGGGGTGAGCGGGGGTCAAGGACGGTGAAAACGTGACCTCCAGGTCAAGGTCTACCCGCATGCAAAGTTTCAATGCGCTGCGAGAATTTTGAATTTTTGGTGTCATTGGAGTGCTAGGTGATAGACTTATAGCCTTTTTACAGCATTTTTGACCAAAAAGGTCATATCATGGTAGGAGTCTCAGACTTGGCTGGTCGACTCCTTAGGTCATTTGGGGCATACTGAACTGAACATTTTTCACTTTGGAGCCAATGTTGAGATCGTCTTTGATCGCCCATAGCTCCACTCCCAGGGGTGAGCGGGGGTCAAGGACGGTGAAAACGTGACCTCCAGGTCAAGGTCTACCCGCATGCAAAGTTTCAATGCGCTGCGAGAATTTTGAATTTTTGGTGTCATTGGAGTGCTAGGTGATAGACTTATAGCCTTTTTACAGCATTTTTGACCAAAAAGGTCATATCATGGTAGGAGTCTCAGACTTGGCTGGTCGACTCCTTAGGTCATTTGGGGCATACTGAACTGAACATTTTTCACTTTGGAGCCAATGTTGAGATCGTCTTTGATCGCCCATAGCTCCACTCCCAGGGGTGAGCGGGGGTCAAGGACGGTGAAAACGTGACCTCCAGGTCAAGGTCTACCCGCATGCAAAGTTTCAATGCGCTGCGAGAATTTTGAATTTTTGGTGTCATTGGAGTGCTAGGTGATAGACTTATAGCCTTTTTACAGCATTTTTGACCAAAAAGGTCATATCATGGTAGGAGTCTCAGACTTGGCTGGTCGACTCCTTAGGTCATTTGGGGCATACTGAACTGAACATTTTTCACTTTGGAGCCAATGTTGAGATCGTCTTTGATCGCCCATAGCTCCACTCCCAGGGGTGAGCGGGGGTCAAGGACGGTGAAAACGTGACCTCCAGGTCAAGGTCTACCCGCATGCAAAGTTTCAATGCGCTGCGAGAATTTTGAATTTTTGGTGTCATTGGAGTGCTAGGTGATAGACTTATAGCCTTTTTACAGCATTTTTGACCAAAAAGGTCATATCATGGTAGGAGTCTCAGACTTGGCTGGTCGACTCCTTAGGTCATTTGGGGCATACTGAACTGAACATTTTTCACTTTGGAGCCAATGTTGAGATCGTCTTTGATCGCCCATAGCTCCACTCCCAGGGGTGAGCGGGGGTCAAGGACGGTGAAAACGTGACCTCCAGGTCAAGGTCTACCCGCATGCAAAGTTTCAATGCGCTGCGAGAATTTTGAATTTTTGGTGTCATTGGAGTGCTAGGTGATAGACTTATAGCCTTTTTACAGCATTTTTGACCAAAAAGGTCATATCATGGTAGGAGTCTCAGACTTGGCTGGTCGACTCCTTAGGTCATTTGGGGCATACTGAACTGAACATTTTTCACTTTGGAGCCAATGTTGAGATCGTCTTTGATCGCCCATAGCTCCACTCCCAGGGGTGAGCGGGGGTCAAGGACGGTGAAAACGTGACCTCCAGGTCAAGGTCTACCCGCATGCAAAGTTTCAATGCGCTGCGAGAATTTTGAATTTTTGGTGTCATTGGAGTGCTAGGTGATAGACTTATAGCCTTTTTACAGCATTTTTGACCAAAAAGGTCATATCATGGTAGGAGTCTCAGACTTGGCTGGTCGACTCCTTAGGTCATTTGGGGCATACTGAACTGAACATTTTTCACTTTGGAGCCAATGTTGAGATCGTCTTTGATCGCCCATAGCTCCACTCCCAGGGGTGAGCGGGGGTCAAGGACGGTGAAAACGTGACCTCCAGGTCAAGGTCTACCCGCATGCAAAGTTTCAATGCGCTGCGAGAATTTTGAATTTTTGGTGTCATTGGAGTGCTAGGTGATAGACTTATAGCCTTTTTACAGCATTTTTGACCAAAAAGGTCATATCATGGTAGGAGTCTCAGACTTGGCTGGTCGACTCCTTAGGTCATTTGGGGCATACTGAACTGAACATTTTTCACTTTGGAGCCAATGTTGAGATCGTCTTTGATCGCCCATAGCTCCACTCCCAGGGGTGAGCGGGGGTCAAGGACGGTGAAAACGTGACCTCCAGGTCAAGGTCTACCCGCATGCAAAGTTTCAATGCGCTGCGAGAATTTTGAATTTTTGGTGTCATTGGAGTGCTAGGTGATAGACTTATAGCCTTTTTACAGCATTTTTGACCAAAAAGGTCATATCATGGTAGGAGTCTCAGACTTGGCTGGTCGACTCCTTAGGTCATTTGGGGCATACTGAACTGAACATTTTTCACTTTGGAGCCAATGTTGAGATCGTCTTTGATCGCCCATAGCTCCACTCCCAGGGGTGAGCGGGGGTCAAGGACGGTGAAAACGTGACCTCCAGGTCAAGGTCTACCCGCATGCAAAGTTTCAATGCGCTGCGAGAATTTTGAATTTTTGGTGTCATTGGAGTGCTAGGTGATAGACTTATAGCCTTTTTACAGCATTTTTGACCAAAAAGGTCATATCATGGTAGGAGTCTCAGACTTGGCTGGTCGACTCCTTAGGTCATTTGGGGCATACTGAACTGAACATTTTTCACTTTGGAGCCAATGTTGAGATCGTCTTTGATCGCCCATAGCTCCACTCCCAGGGGTGAGCGGGGGTCAAGGACGGTGAAAACGTGACCTCCAGGTCAAGGTCTACCCGCATGCAAAGTTTCAATGCGCTGCGAGAATTTTGAATTTTTGGTGTCATTGGAGTGCTAGGTGATAGACTTATAGCCTTTTTACAGCATTTTTGACCAAAAAGGTCATATCATGGTAGGAGTCTCAGACTTGGCTGGTCGACTCCTTAGGTCATTTGGGGCATACTGAACTGAACATTTTTCACTTTGGAGCCAATGTTGAGATCGTCTTTGATCGCCCATAGCTCCACTCCCAGGGGTGAGCGGGGGTCAAGGACGGTGAAAACGTGACCTCCAGGTCAAGGTCTACCCGCATGCAAAGTTTCAATGCGCTGCGAGAATTTTGAATTTTTGGTGTCATTGGAGTGCTAGGTGATAGACTTATAGCCTTTTTACAGCATTTTTGACCAAAAAGGTCATATCATGGTAGGAGTCTCAGACTTGGCTGGTCGACTCCTTAGGTCATTTGGGGCATACTGAACTGAACATTTTTCACTTTGGAGCCAATGTTGAGATCGTCTTTGATCGCCCATAGCTCCACTCCCAGGGGTGAGCGGGGGTCAAGGACGGTGAAAACGTGACCTCCAGGTCAAGGTCTACCCGCATGCAAAGTTTCAATGCGCTGCGAGAATTTTGAATTTTTGGTGTCATTGGAGTGCTAGGTGATAGACTTATAGCCTTTTTACAGCATTTTTGACCAAAAAGGTCATATCATGGTAGGAGTCTCAGACTTGGCTGGTCGACTCCTTAGGTCATTTGGGGCATACTGAACTGAACATTTTTCACTTTGGAGCCAATGTTGAGATCGTCTTTGATCGCCCATAGCTCCACTCCCAGGGGTGAGCGGGGGTCAAGGACGGTGAAAACGTGACCTCCAGGTCAAGGTCTACCCGCATGCAAAGTTTCAATGCGCTGCGAGAATTTTGAATTTTTGGTGTCATTGGAGTGCTAGGTGATAGACTTATAGCCTTTTTACAGCATTTTTGACCAAAAAGGTCATATCATGGTAGGAGTCTCAGACTTGGCTGGTCGACTCCTTAGGTCATTTGGGGCATACTGAACTGAACATTTTTCACTTTGGAGCCAATGTTGAGATCGTCTTTGATCGCCCATAGCTCCACTCCCAGGGGTGAGCGGGGGTCAAGGACGGTGAAAACGTGACCTCCAGGTCAAGGTCTACCCGCATGCAAAGTTTCAATGCGCTGCGAGAATTTTGAATTTTTGGTGTCATTGGAGTGCTAGGTGATAGACTTATAGCCTTTTTACAGCATTTTTGACCAAAAAGGTCATATCATGGTAGGAGTCTCAGACTTGGCTGGTCGACTCCTTAGGTCATTTGGGGCATACTGAACTGAACATTTTTCACTTTGGAGCCAATGTTGAGATCGTCTTTGATCGCCCATAGCTCCACTCCCAGGGGTGAGCGGGGGTCAAGGACGGTGAAAACGTGACCTCCAGGTCAAGGTCTACCCGCATGCAAAGTTTCAATGCGCTGCGAGAATTTTGAATTTTTGGTGTCATTGGAGTGCTAGGTGATAGACTTATAGCCTTTTTACAGCATTTTTGACCAAAAAGGTCATATCATGGTAGGAGTCTCAGACTTGGCTGGTCGACTCCTTAGGTCATTTGGGGCATACTGAACTGAACATTTTTCACTTTGGAGCCAATGTTGAGATCGTCTTTGATCGCCCATAGCTCCACTCCCAGGGGTGAGCGGGGGTCAAGGACGGTGAAAACGTGACCTCCAGGTCAAGGTCTACCCGCATGCAAAGTTTCAATGCGCTGCGAGAATTTTGAATTTTTGGTGTCATTGGAGTGCTAGGTGATAGACTTATAGCCTTTTTACAGCATTTTTGACCAAAAAGGTCATATCATGGTAGGAGTCTCAGACTTGGCTGGTCGACTCCTTAGGTCATTTGGGGCATACTGAACTGAACATTTTTCACTTTGGAGCCAATGTTGAGATCGTCTTTGATCGCCCATAGCTCCACTCCCAGGGGTGAGCGGGGGTCAAGGACGGTGAAAACGTGACCTCCAGGTCAAGGTCTACCCGCATGCAAAGTTTCAATGCGCTGCGAGAATTTTGAATTTTTGGTGTCATTGGAGTGCTAGGTGATAGACTTATAGCCTTTTTACAGCATTTTTGACCAAAAAGGTCATATCATGGTAGGAGTCTCAGACTTGGCTGGTCGACTCCTTAGGTCATTTGGGGCATACTGAACTGAACATTTTTCACTTTGGAGCCAATGTTGAGATCGTCTTTGATCGCCCATAGCTCCACTCCCAGGGGTGAGCGGGGGTCAAGGACGGTGAAAACGTGACCTCCAGGTCAAGGTCTACCCGCATGCAAAGTTTCAATGCGCTGCGAGAATTTTGAATTTTTGGTGTCATTGGAGTGCTAGGTGATAGACTTATAGCCTTTTTACAGCATTTTTGACCAAAAAGGTCATATCATGGTAGGAGTCTCAGACTTGGCTGGTCGACTCCTTAGGTCATTTGGGGCATACTGAACTGAACATTTTTCACTTTGGAGCCAATGTTGAGATCGTCTTTGATCGCCCATAGCTCCACTCCCAGGGGTGAGCGGGGGTCAAGGACGGTGAAAACGTGACCTCCAGGTCAAGGTCTACCCGCATGCAAAGTTTCAATGCGCTGCGAGAATTTTGAATTTTTGGTGTCATTGGAGTGCTAGGTGATAGACTTATAGCCTTTTTACAGCATTTTTGACCAAAAAGGTCATATCATGGTAGGAGTCTCAGACTTGGCTGGTCGACTCCTTAGGTCATTTGGGGCATACTGAACTGAACATTTTTCACTTTGGAGCCAATGTTGAGATCGTCTTTGATCGCCCATAGCTCCACTCCCAGGGGTGAGCGGGGGTCAAGGACGGTGAAAACGTGACCTCCAGGTCAAGGTCTACCCGCATGCAAAGTTTCAATGCGCTGCGAGAATTTTGAATTTTTGGTGTCATTGGAGTGCTAGGTGATAGACTTATAGCCTTTTTACAGCATTTTTGACCAAAAAGGTCATATCATGGTAGGAGTCTCAGACTTGGCTGGTCGACTCCTTAGGTCATTTGGGGCATACTGAACTGAACATTTTTCACTTTGGAGCCAATGTTGAGATCGTCTTTGATCGCCCATAGCTCCACTCCCAGGGGTGAGCGGGGGTCAAGGACGGTGAAAACGTGACCTCCAGGTCAAGGTCTACCCGCATGCAAAGTTTCAATGCGCTGCGAGAATTTTGAATTTTTGGTGTCATTGGAGTGCTAGGTGATAGACTTATAGCCTTTTTACAGCATTTTTGACCAAAAAGGTCATATCATGGTAGGAGTCTCAGACTTGGCTGGTCGACTCCTTAGGTCATTTGGGGCATACTGAACTGAACATTTTTCACTTTGGAGCCAATGTTGAGATCGTCTTTGATCGCCCATAGCTCCACTCCCAGGGGTGAGCGGGGGTCAAGGACGGTGAAAACGTGACCTCCAGGTCAAGGTCTACCCGCATGCAAAGTTTCAATGCGCTGCGAGAATTTTGAATTTTTGGTGTCATTGGAGTGCTAGGTGATAGACTTATAGCCTTTTTACAGCATTTTTGACCAAAAAGGTCATATCATGGTAGGAGTCTCAGACTTGGCTGGTCGACTCCTTAGGTCATTTGGGGCATACTGAACTGAACATTTTTCACTTTGGAGCCAATGTTGAGATCGTCTTTGATCGCCCATAGCTCCACTCCCAGGGGTGAGCGGGGGTCAAGGACGGTGAAAACGTGACCTCCAGGTCAAGGTCTACCCGCATGCAAAGTTTCAATGCGCTGCGAGAATTTTGAATTTTTGGTGTCATTGGAGTGCTAGGTGATAGACTTATAGCCTTTTTACAGCATTTTTGACCAAAAAGGTCATATCATGGTAGGAGTCTCAGACTTGGCTGGTCGACTCCTTAGGTCATTTGGGGCATACTGAACTGAACATTTTTCACTTTGGAGCCAATGTTGAGATCGTCTTTGATCGCCCATAGCTCCACTCCCAGGGGTGAGCGGGGGTCAAGGACGGTGAAAACGTGACCTCCAGGTCAAGGTCTACCCGCATGCAAAGTTTCAATGCGCTGCGAGAATTTTGAATTTTTGGTGTCATTGGAGTGCTAGGTGATAGACTTATAGCCTTTTTACAGCATTTTTGACCAAAAAGGTCATATCATGGTAGGAGTCTCAGACTTGGCTGGTCGACTCCTTAGGTCATTTGGGGCATACTGAACTGAACATTTTTCACTTTGGAGCCAATGTTGAGATCGTCTTTGATCGCCCATAGCTCCACTCCCAGGGGTGAGCGGGGGTCAAGGACGGTGAAAACGTGACCTCCAGGTCAAGGTCTACCCGCATGCAAAGTTTCAATGCGCTGCGAGAATTTTGAATTTTTGGTGTCATTGGAGTGCTAGGTGATAGACTTATAGCCTTTTTACAGCATTTTTGACCAAAAAGGTCATATCATGGTAGGAGTCTCAGACTTGGCTGGTCGACTCCTTAGGTCATTTGGGGCATACTGAACTGAACATTTTTCACTTTGGAGCCAATGTTGAGATCGTCTTTGATCGCCCATAGCTCCACTCCCAGGGGTGAGCGGGGGTCAAGGACGGTGAAAACGTGACCTCCAGGTCAAGGTCTACCCGCATGCAAAGTTTCAATGCGCTGCGAGAATTTTGAATTTTTGGTGTCATTGGAGTGCTAGGTGATAGACTTATAGCCTTTTTACAGCATTTTTGACCAAAAAGGTCATATCATGGTAGGAGTCTCAGACTTGGCTGGTCGACTCCTTAGGTCATTTGGGGCATACTGAACTGAACATTTTTCACTTTGGAGCCAATGTTGAGATCGTCTTTGATCGCCCATAGCTCCACTCCCAGGGGTGAGCGGGGGTCAAGGACGGTGAAAACGTGACCTCCAGGTCAAGGTCTACCCGCATGCAAAGTTTCAATGCGCTGCGAGAATTTTGAATTTTTGGTGTCATTGGAGTGCTAGGTGATAGACTTATAGCCTTTTTACAGCATTTTTGACCAAAAAGGTCATATCATGGTAGGAGTCTCAGACTTGGCTGGTCGACTCCTTAGGTCATTTGGGGCATACTGAACTGAACATTTTTCACTTTGGAGCCAATGTTGAGATCGTCTTTGATCGCCCATAGCTCCACTCCCAGGGGTGAGCGGGGGTCAAGGACGGTGAAAACGTGACCTCCAGGTCAAGGTCTACCCGCATGCAAAGTTTCAATGCGCTGCGAGAATTTTGAATTTTTGGTGTCATTGGAGTGCTAGGTGATAGACTTATAGCCTTTTTACAGCATTTTTGACCAAAAAGGTCATATCATGGTAGGAGTCTCAGACTTGGCTGGTCGACTCCTTAGGTCATTTGGGGCATACTGAACTGAACATTTTTCACTTTGGAGCCAATGTTGAGATCGTCTTTGATCGCCCATAGCTCCACTCCCAGGGGTGAGCGGGGGTCAAGGACGGTGAAAACGTGACCTCCAGGTCAAGGTCTACCCGCATGCAAAGTTTCAATGCGCTGCGAGAATTTTGAATTTTTGGTGTCATTGGAGTGCTAGGTGATAGACTTATAGCCTTTTTACAGCATTTTTGACCAAAAAGGTCATATCATGGTAGGAGTCTCAGACTTGGCTGGTCGACTCCTTAGGTCATTTGGGGCATACTGAACTGAACATTTTTCACTTTGGAGCCAATGTTGAGATCGTCTTTGATCGCCCATAGCTCCACTCCCAGGGGTGAGCGGGGGTCAAGGACGGTGAAAACGTGACCTCCAGGTCAAGGTCTACCCGCATGCAAAGTTTCAATGCGCTGCGAGAATTTTGAATTTTTGGTGTCATTGGAGTGCTAGGTGATAGACTTATAGCCTTTTTACAGCATTTTTGACCAAAAAGGTCATATCATGGTAGGAGTCTCAGACTTGGCTGGTCGACTCCTTAGGTCATTTGGGGCATACTGAACTGAACATTTTTCACTTTGGAGCCAATGTTGAGATCGTCTTTGATCGCCCATAGCTCCACTCCCAGGGGTGAGCGGGGGTCAAGGACGGTGAAAACGTGACCTCCAGGTCAAGGTCTACCCGCATGCAAAGTTTCAATGCGCTGCGAGAATTTTGAATTTTTGGTGTCATTGGAGTGCTAGGTGATAGACTTATAGCCTTTTTACAGCATTTTTGACCAAAAAGGTCATATCATGGTAGGAGTCTCAGACTTGGCTGGTCGACTCCTTAGGTCATTTGGGGCATACTGAACTGAACATTTTTCACTTTGGAGCCAATGTTGAGATCGTCTTTGATCGCCCATAGCTCCACTCCCAGGGGTGAGCGGGGGTCAAGGACGGTGAAAACGTGACCTCCAGGTCAAGGTCTACCCGCATGCAAAGTTTCAATGCGCTGCGAGAATTTTGAATTTTTGGTGTCATTGGAGTGCTAGGTGATAGACTTATAGCCTTTTTACAGCATTTTTGACCAAAAAGGTCATATCATGGTAGGAGTCTCAGACTTGGCTGGTCGACTCCTTAGGTCATTTGGGGCATACTGAACTGAACATTTTTCACTTTGGAGCCAATGTTGAGATCGTCTTTGATCGCCCATAGCTCCACTCCCAGGGGTGAGCGGGGGTCAAGGACGGTGAAAACGTGACCTCCAGGTCAAGGTCTACCCGCATGCAAAGTTTCAATGCGCTGCGAGAATTTTGAATTTTTGGTGTCATTGGAGTGCTAGGTGATAGACTTATAGCCTTTTTACAGCATTTTTGACCAAAAAGGTCATATCATGGTAGGAGTCTCAGACTTGGCTGGTCGACTCCTTAGGTCATTTGGGGCATACTGAACTGAACATTTTTCACTTTGGAGCCAATGTTGAGATCGTCTTTGATCGCCCATAGCTCCACTCCCAGGGGTGAGCGGGGGTCAAGGACGGTGAAAACGTGACCTCCAGGTCAAGGTCTACCCGCATGCAAAGTTTCAATGCGCTGCGAGAATTTTGAATTTTTGGTGTCATTGGAGTGCTAGGTGATAGACTTATAGCCTTTTTACAGCATTTTTGACCAAAAAGGTCATATCATGGTAGGAGTCTCAGACTTGGCTGGTCGACTCCTTAGGTCATTTGGGGCATACTGAACTGAACATTTTTCACTTTGGAGCCAATGTTGAGATCGTCTTTGATCGCCCATAGCTCCACTCCCAGGGGTGAGCGGGGGTCAAGGACGGTGAAAACGTGACCTCCAGGTCAAGGTCTACCCGCATGCAAAGTTTCAATGCGCTGCGAGAATTTTGAATTTTTGGTGTCATTGGAGTGCTAGGTGATAGACTTATAGCCTTTTTACAGCATTTTTGACCAAAAAGGTCATATCATGGTAGGAGTCTCAGACTTGGCTGGTCGACTCCTTAGGTCATTTGGGGCATACTGAACTGAACATTTTTCACTTTGGAGCCAATGTTGAGATCGTCTTTGATCGCCCATAGCTCCACTCCCAGGGGTGAGCGGGGGTCAAGGACGGTGAAAACGTGACCTCCAGGTCAAGGTCTACCCGCATGCAAAGTTTCAATGCGCTGCGAGAATTTTGAATTTTTGGTGTCATTGGAGTGCTAGGTGATAGACTTATAGCCTTTTTACAGCATTTTTGACCAAAAAGGTCATATCATGGTAGGAGTCTCAGACTTGGCTGGTCGACTCCTTAGGTCATTTGGGGCATACTGAACTGAACATTTTTCACTTTGGAGCCAATGTTGAGATCGTCTTTGATCGCCCATAGCTCCACTCCCAGGGGTGAGCGGGGGTCAAGGACGGTGAAAACGTGACCTCCAGGTCAAGGTCTACCCGCATGCAAAGTTTCAATGCGCTGCGAGAATTTTGAATTTTTGGTGTCATTGGAGTGCTAGGTGATAGACTTATAGCCTTTTTACAGCATTTTTGACCAAAAAGGTCATATCATGGTAGGAGTCTCAGACTTGGCTGGTCGACTCCTTAGGTCATTTGGGGCATACTGAACTGAACATTTTTCACTTTGGAGCCAATGTTGAGATCGTCTTTGATCGCCCATAGCTCCACTCCCAGGGGTGAGCGGGGGTCAAGGACTGTGAAAACGTGACCTCCAGGTCAAGGTCTACCCGCATGCAAAGTTTCAATGCGCTGCGAGAATTTTGAATTTTTGGTGTCATTGGAGTGCTAGGTGATAGACTTATAGCCTTTTTACAGCATTTTTGACCAAAAAGGTCATATCATGGTAGGAGTCTCAGACTTGGCTGGTCGACTCCTTAGGTCATTTGGGGCATACTGAACTGAACATTTTTCACTTTGGAGCCAATGTTGAGATCGTCTTTGATCGCCCATAGCTCCACTCCCAGGGGTGAGCGGGGGTCAAGGACGGTGAAAACGTGACCTCCAGGTCAAGGTCTACCCGCATGCAAAGTTTCAATGCGCTGCGAGAATTTTGAATTTTTGGTGTCATTGGAGTGCTAGGTGATAGACTTATAGCCTTTTTACAGCATTTTTGACCAAAAAGGTCATATCATGGTAGGAGTCTCAGACTTGGCTGGTCGACTCCTTAGGTCATTTGGGGCATACTGAACTGAACATTTTTCACTTTGGAGCCAATGTTGAGATCGTCTTTGATCGCCCATAGCTCCACTCCCAGGGGTGAGCGGGGGTCAAGGACGGTGAAAACGTGACCTCCAGGTCAAGGTCTACCCGCATGCAAAGTTTCAATGCGCTGCGAGAATTTTGAATTTTTGGTGTCATTGGAGTGCTAGGTGATAGACTTATAGCCTTTTTACAGCATTTTTGACCAAAAAGGTCATATCATGGTAGGAGTCTCAGACTTGGCTGGTCGACTCCTTAGGTCATTTGGGGCATACTGAACTGAACATTTTTCACTTTGGAGCCAATGTTGAGATCGTCTTTGATCGCCCATAGCTCCACTCCCAGGGGTGAGCGGGGGTCAAGGACGGTGAAAACGTGACCTCCAGGTCAAGGTCTACCCGCATGCAAAGTTTCAATGCGCTGCGAGAATTTTGAATTTTTGGTGTCATTGGAGTGCTAGGTGATAGACTTATAGCCTTTTTACAGCATTTTTGACCAAAAAGGTCATATCATGGTAGGAGTCTCAGACTTGGCTGGTCGACTCCTTAGGTCATTTGGGGCATACTGAACTGAACATTTTTCACTTTGGAGCCAATGTTGAGATCGTCTTTGATCGCCCATAGCTCCACTCCCAGGGGTGAGCGGGGGTCAAGGACGGTGAAAACGTGACCTCCAGGTCAAGGTCTACCCGCATGCAAAGTTTCAATGCGCTGCGAGAATTTTGAATTTTTGGTGTCATTGGAGTGCTAGGTGATAGACTTATAGCCTTTTTACAGCATTTTTGACCAAAAAGGTCATATCATGGTAGGAGTCTCAGACTTGGCTGGTCGACTCCTTAGGTCATTTGGGGCATACTGAACTGAACATTTTTCACTTTGGAGCCAATGTTGAGATCGTCTTTGATCGCCCATAGCTCCACTCCCAGGGGTGAGCGGGGGTCAAGGACGGTGAAAACGTGACCTCCAGGTCAAGGTCTACCCGCATGCAAAGTTTCAATGCGCTGCGAGAATTTTGAATTTTTGGTGTCATTGGAGTGCTAGGTGATAGACTTATAGCCTTTTTACAGCATTTTTGACCAAAAAGGTCATATCATGGTAGGAGTCTCAGACTTGGCTGGTCGACTCCTTAGGTCATTTGGGGCATACTGAACTGAACATTTTTCACTTTGGAGCCAATGTTGAGATCGTCTTTGATCGCCCATAGCTCCACTCCCAGGGGTGAGCGGGGGTCAAGGACGGTGAAAACGTGACCTCCAGGTCAAGGTCTACCCGCATGCAAAGTTTCAATGCGCTGCGAGAATTTTGAATTTTTGGTGTCATTGGAGTGCTAGGTGATAGACTTATAGCCTTTTTACAGCATTTTTGACCAAAAAGGTCATATCATGGTAGGAGTCTCAGACTTGGCTGGTCGACTCCTTAGGTCATTTGGGGCATACTGAACTGAACATTTTTCACTTTGGAGCCAATGTTGAGATCGTCTTTGATCGCCCATAGCTCCACTCCCAGGGGTGAGCGGGGGTCAAGGACGGTGAAAACGTGACCTCCAGGTCAAGGTCTACCCGCATGCAAAGTTTCAATGCGCTGCGAGAATTTTGAATTTTTGGTGTCATTGGAGTGCTAGGTGATAGACTTATAGCCTTTTTACAGCATTTTTGACCAAAAAGGTCATATCATGGTAGGAGTCTCAGACTTGGCTGGTCGACTCCTTAGGTCATTTGGGGCATACTGAACTGAACATTTTTCACTTTGGAGCCAATGTTGAGATCGTCTTTGATCGCCCATAGCTCCACTCCCAGGGGTGAGCGGGGGTCAAGGACGGTGAAAACGTGACCTCCAGGTCAAGGTCTACCCGCATGCAAAGTTTCAATGCGCTGCGAGAATTTTGAATTTTTGGTGTCATTGGAGTGCTAGGTGATAGACTTATAGCCTTTTTACAGCATTTTTGACCAAAAAGGTCATATCATGGTAGGAGTCTCAGACTTGGCTGGTCGACTCCTTAGGTCATTTGGGGCATACTGAACTGAACATTTTTCACTTTGGAGCCAATGTTGAGATCGTCTTTGATCGCCCATAGCTCCACTCCCAGGGGTGAGCGGGGTCAAGGACGGTGAAAACGTGACCTCCAGGTCAAGGTCTACCCGCATGCAAATTTTCGACCTCTATTTGTGTCACTTGAGTGCTAGGTGATAGACTCTATAGCCTTTTTACAGCATTTGTGACCAAAAGGTCATATCATGGTAGGAGGTTCTCAGACTTGCGCTGGTCGACTCTTAGGTCATTTTGGGGCATACTGACGAACTTTCTTGGAGCCAATGTGAGATCGTCTTTGATCGCCCATAGCTCCACTTCCCAGGGGTGAGCGGGGCAGGACGGTGAAAACGTGACCTCCAGGTCAGTCTACCGCATAGCAAAGTTCATATGCGATGCGAGAATTTTGAGTGTCTCAGACACTGAGTGGGACGAATAAGCCTACAGCATACCAAAGGTCAATCTGGTAGGCGTCACAGACTAGGCTTGGTCACTACTTAGGTCATTTGGGGCATACTGAACTGAACATTTTTCACTTTGGAGCCAATGTTGAGATCGTCTTTGATCGCCCATAGCTCCACTCCCAGGGGTGAGCGGGGGTCAAGGACGGTGAAAACGTGACCTCCAGGTCAAGGTCTACCCGCATGCAAAGTTTCAATGCGCTGCGAGAATTTTGAATTTTTGGTGTCATTGGAGTGCTAGGTGATAGACTTATAGCCTTTTTACAGCATTTTTGACCAAAAAGGTCATATCATGGTAGGAGTCTCAGACTTGGCTGGTCGACTCCTTAGGTCATTTGGGGCATACTGAACTGAACATTTTTCACTTTGGAGCCAATGTTGAGATCGTCTTTGATCGCCCATAGCTCCACTCCCAGGGGTGAGCGGGGGTCAAGGACGGTGAAAACGTGACCTCCAGGTCAAGGTCTACCCGCATGCAAAGTTTCAATGCGCTGCGAGAATTTTGAATTTTTGGTGTCATTGGAGTGCTAGGTGATAGACTTATAGCCTTTTTACAGCATTTTTGACCAAAAAGGTCATATCATGGTAGGAGTCTCAGACTTGGCTGGTCGACTCCTTAGGTCATTTGGGGCATACTGAACTGAACATTTTTCACTTTGGAGCCAATGTTGAGATCGTCTTTGATCGCCCATAGCTCCACTCCCAGGGGTGAGCGGGGGTCAAGGACGGTGAAAACGTGACCTCCAGGTCAAGGTCTACCCGCATGCAAAGTTTCAATGCGCTGCGAGAATTTTGAATTTTTGGTGTCATTGGAGTGCTAGGTGATAGACTTATAGCCTTTTTACAGCATTTTTGACCAAAAAGGTCATATCATGGTAGGAGTCTCAGACTTGGCTGGTCGACTCCTTAGGTCATTTGGGGCATACTGAACTGAACATTTTTCACTTTGGAGCCAATGTTGAGATCGTCTTTGATCGCCCATAGCTCCACTCCCAGGGGTGAGCGGGGGTCAAGGACGGTGAAAACGTGACCTCCAGGTCAAGGTCTACCCGCATGCAAAGTTTCAATGCGCTGCGAGAATTTTGAATTTTTGGTGTCATTGGAGTGCTAGGTGATAGACTTATAGCCTTTTTACAGCATTTTTGACCAAAAAGGTCATATCATGGTAGGAGTCTCAGACTTGGCTGGTCGACTCCTTAGGTCATTTGGGGCATACTGAACTGAACATTTTTCACTTTGGAGCCAATGTTGAGATCGTCTTTGATCGCCCATAGCTCCACTCCCAGGGGTGAGCGGGGGTCAAGGACGGTGAAAACGTGACCTCCAGGTCAAGGTCTACCCGCATGCAAAGTTTCAATGCGCTGCGAGAATTTTGAATTTTTGGTGTCATTGGAGTGCTAGGTGATAGACTTATAGCCTTTTTACAGCATTTTTGACCAAAAAGGTCATATCATGGTAGGAGTCTCAGACTTGGCTGGTCGACTCCTTAGGTCATTTGGGGCATACTGAACTGAACATTTTTCACTTTGGAGCCAATGTTGAGATCGTCTTTGATCGCCCATAGCTCCACTCCCAGGGGTGAGCGGGGGTCAAGGACGGTGAAAACGTGACCTCCAGGTCAAGGTCTACCCGCATGCAAAGTTTCAATGCGCTGCGAGAATTTTGAATTTTTGGTGTCATTGGAGTGCTAGGTGATAGACTTATAGCCTTTTTACAGCATTTTTGACCAAAAAGGTCATATCATGGTAGGAGTCTCAGACTTGGCTGGTCGACTCCTTAGGTCATTTGGGGCATACTGAACTGAACATTTTTCACTTTGGAGCCAATGTTGAGATCGTCTTTGATCGCCCATAGCTCCACTCCCAGGGGTGAGCGGGGGTCAAGGACGGTGAAAACGTGACCTCCAGGTCAAGGTCTACCCGCATGCAAAGTTTCAATGCGCTGCGAGAATTTTGAATTTTTGGTGTCATTGGAGTGCTAGGTGATAGACTTATAGCCTTTTTACAGCATTTTTGACCAAAAAGGTCATATCATGGTAGGAGTCTCAGACTTGGCTGGTCGACTCCTTAGGTCATTTGGGGCATACTGAACTGAACATTTTTCACTTTGGAGCCAATGTTGAGATCGTCTTTGATCGCCCATAGCTCCACTCCCAGGGGTGAGCGGGGGTCAAGGACGGTGAAAACGTGACCTCCAGGTCAAGGTCTACCCGCATGCAAAGTTTCAATGCGCTGCGAGAATTTTGAATTTTTGGTGTCATTGGAGTGCTAGGTGATAGACTTATAGCCTTTTTACAGCATTTTTGACCAAAAAGGTCATATCATGGTAGGAGTCTCAGACTTGGCTGGTCGACTCCTTAGGTCATTTGGGGCATACTGAACTGAACATTTTTCACTTTGGAGCCAATGTTGAGATCGTCTTTGATCGCCCATAGCTCCACTCCCAGGGGTGAGCGGGGGTCAAGGACGGTGAAAACGTGACCTCCAGGTCAAGGTCTACCCGCATGCAAAGTTTCAATGCGCTGCGAGAATTTTGAATTTTTGGTGTCATTGGAGTGCTAGGTGATAGACTTATAGCCTTTTTACAGCATTTTTGACCAAAAAGGTCATATCATGGTAGGAGTCTCAGACTTGGCTGGTCGACTCCTTAGGTCATTTGGGGCATACTGAACTGAACATTTTTCACTTTGGAGCCAATGTTGAGATCGTCTTTGATCGCCCATAGCTCCACTCCCAGGGGTGAGCGGGGGTCAAGGACGGTGAAAACGTGACCTCCAGGTCAAGGTCTACCCGCATGCAAAGTTTCAATGCGCTGCGAGAATTTTGAATTTTTGGTGTCATTGGAGTGCTAGGTGATAGACTTATAGCCTTTTTACAGCATTTTTGACCAAAAAGGTCATATCATGGTAGGAGTCTCAGACTTGGCTGGTCGACTCCTTAGGTCATTTGGGGCATACTGAACTGAACATTTTTCACTTTGGAGCCAATGTTGAGATCGTCTTTGATCGCCCATAGCTCCACTCCCAGGGGTGAGCGGGGGTCAAGGACGGTGAAAACGTGACCTCCAGGTCAAGGTCTACCCGCATGCAAAGTTTCAATGCGCTGCGAGAATTTTGAATTTTTGGTGTCATTGGAGTGCTAGGTGATAGACTTATAGCCTTTTTACAGCATTTTTGACCAAAAAGGTCATATCATGGTAGGAGTCTCAGACTTGGCTGGTCGACTCCTTAGGTCATTTGGGGCATACTGAACTGAACATTTTTCACTTTGGAGCCAATGTTGAGATCGTCTTTGATCGCCCATAGCTCCACTCCCAGGGGTGAGCGGGGGTCAAGGACGGTGAAAACGTGACCTCCAGGTCAAGGTCTACCCGCATGCAAAGTTTCAATGCGCTGCGAGAATTTTGAATTTTTGGTGTCATTGGAGTGCTAGGTGATAGACTTATAGCCTTTTTACAGCATTTTTGACCAAAAAGGTCATATCATGGTAGGAGTCTCAGACTTGGCTGGTCGACTCCTTAGGTCATTTGGGGCATACTGAACTGAACATTTTTCACTTTGGAGCCAATGTTGAGATCGTCTTTGATCGCCCATAGCTCCACTCCCAGGGGTGAGCGGGGGTCAAGGACGGTGAAAACGTGACCTCCAGGTCAAGGTCTACCCGCATGCAAAGTTTCAATGCGCTGCGAGAATTTTGAATTTTTGGTGTCATTGGAGTGCTAGGTGATAGACTTATAGCCTTTTTACAGCATTTTTGACCAAAAAGGTCATATCATGGTAGGAGTCTCAGACTTGGCTGGTCGACTCCTTAGGTCATTTGGGGCATACTGAACTGAACATTTTTCACTTTGGAGCCAATGTTGAGATCGTCTTTGATCGCCCATAGCTCCACTCCCAGGGGTGAGCGGGGGTCAAGGACGGTGAAAACGTGACCTCCAGGTCAAGGTCTACCCGCATGCAAAGTTTCAATGCGCTGCGAGAATTTTGAATTTTTGGTGTCATTGGAGTGCTAGGTGATAGACTTATAGCCTTTTTACAGCATTTTTGACCAAAAAGGTCATATCATGGTAGGAGTCTCAGACTTGGCTGGTCGACTCCTTAGGTCATTTGGGGCATACTGAACTGAACATTTTTCACTTTGGAGCCAATGTTGAGATCGTCTTTGATCGCCCATAGCTCCACTCCCAGGGGTGAGCGGGGGTCAAGGACGGTGAAAACGTGACCTCCAGGTCAAGGTCTACCCGCATGCAAAGTTTCAATGCGCTGCGAGAATTTTGAATTTTTGGTGTCATTGGAGTGCTAGGTGATAGACTTATAGCCTTTTTACAGCATTTTTGACCAAAAAGGTCATATCATGGTAGGAGTCTCAGACTTGGCTGGTCGACTCCTTAGGTCATTTGGGGCATACTGAACTGAACATTTTTCACTTTGGAGCCAATGTTGAGATCGTCTTTGATCGCCCATAGCTCCACTCCCAGGGGTGAGCGGGGGTCAAGGACGGTGAAAACGTGACCTCCAGGTCAAGGTCTACCCGCATGCAAAGTTTCAATGCGCTGCGAGAATTTTGAATTTTTGGTGTCATTGGAGTGCTAGGTGATAGACTTATAGCCTTTTTACAGCATTTTTGACCAAAAAGGTCATATCATGGTAGGAGTCTCAGACTTGGCTGGTCGACTCCTTAGGTCATTTGGGGCATACTGAACTGAACATTTTTCACTTTGGAGCCAATGTTGAGATCGTCTTTGATCGCCCATAGCTCCACTCCCAGGGGTGAGCGGGGGTCAAGGACGGTGAAAACGTGACCTCCAGGTCAAGGTCTACCCGCATGCAAAGTTTCAATGCGCTGCGAGAATTTTGAATTTTTGGTGTCATTGGAGTGCTAGGTGATAGACTTATAGCCTTTTTACAGCATTTTTGACCAAAAAGGTCATATCATGGTAGGAGTCTCAGACTTGGCTGGTCGACTCCTTAGGTCATTTGGGGCATACTGAACTGAACATTTTTCACTTTGGAGCCAATGTTGAGATCGTCTTTGATCGCCCATAGCTCCACTCCCAGGGGTGAGCGGGGGTCAAGGACGGTGAAAACGTGACCTCCAGGTCAAGGTCTACCCGCATGCAAAGTTTCAATGCGCTGCGAGAATTTTGAATTTTTGGTGTCATTGGAGTGCTAGGTGATAGACTTATAGCCTTTTTACAGCATTTTTGACCAAAAAGGTCATATCATGGTAGGAGTCTCAGACTTGGCTGGTCGACTCCTTAGGTCATTTGGGGCATACTGAACTGAACATTTTTCACTTTGGAGCCAATGTTGAGATCGTCTTTGATCGCCCATAGCTCCACTCCCAGGGGTGAGCGGGGGTCAAGGACGGTGAAAACGTGACCTCCAGGTCAAGGTCTACCCGCATGCAAAGTTTCAATGCGCTGCGAGAATTTTGAATTTTTGGTGTCATTGGAGTGCTAGGTGATAGACTTATAGCCTTTTTACAGCATTTTTGACCAAAAAGGTCATATCATGGTAGGAGTCTCAGACTTGGCTGGTCGACTCCTTAGGTCATTTGGGGCATACTGAACTGAACATTTTTCACTTTGGAGCCAATGTTGAGATCGTCTTTGATCGCCCATAGCTCCACTCCCAGGGGTGAGCGGGGGTCAAGGACGGTGAAAACGTGACCTCCAGGTCAAGGTCTACCCGCATGCAAAGTTTCAATGCGCTGCGAGAATTTTGAATTTTTGGTGTCATTGGAGTGCTAGGTGATAGACTTATAGCCTTTTTACAGCATTTTTGACCAAAAAGGTCATATCATGGTAGGAGTCTCAGACTTGGCTGGTCGACTCCTTAGGTCATTTGGGGCATACTGAACTGAACATTTTTCACTTTGGAGCCAATGTTGAGATCGTCTTTGATCGCCCATAGCTCCACTCCCAGGGGTGAGCGGGGGTCAAGGACGGTGAAAACGTGACCTCCAGGTCAAGGTCTACCCGCATGCAAAGTTTCAATGCGCTGCGAGAATTTTGAATTTTTGGTGTCATTGGAGTGCTAGGTGATAGACTTATAGCCTTTTTACAGCATTTTTGACCAAAAAGGTCATATCATGGTAGGAGTCTCAGACTTGGCTGGTCGACTCCTTAGGTCATTTGGGGCATACTGAACTGAACATTTTTCACTTTGGAGCCAATGTTGAGATCGTCTTTGATCGCCCATAGCTCCACTCCCAGGGGTGAGCGGGGGTCAAGGACGGTGAAAACGTGACCTCCAGGTCAAGGTCTACCCGCATGCAAAGTTTCAATGCGCTGCGAGAATTTTGAATTTTTGGTGTCATTGGAGTGCTAGGTGATAGACTTATAGCCTTTTTACAGCATTTTTGACCAAAAAGGTCATATCATGGTAGGAGTCTCAGACTTGGCTGGTCGACTCCTTAGGTCATTTGGGGCATACTGAACTGAACATTTTTCACTTTGGAGCCAATGTTGAGATCGTCTTTGATCGCCCATAGCTCCACTCCCAGGGGTGAGCGGGGGTCAAGGACGGTGAAAACGTGACCTCCAGGTCAAGGTCTACCCGCATGCAAAGTTTCAATGCGCTGCGAGAATTTTGAATTTTTGGTGTCATTGGAGTGCTAGGTGATAGACTTATAGCCTTTTTACAGCATTTTTGACCAAAAAGGTCATATCATGGTAGGAGTCTCAGACTTGGCTGGTCGACTCCTTAGGTCATTTGGGGCATACTGAACTGAACATTTTTCACTTTGGAGCCAATGTTGAGATCGTCTTTGATCGCCCATAGCTCCACTCCCAGGGGTGAGCGGGGGTCAAGGACGGTGAAAACGTGACCTCCAGGTCAAGGTCTACCCGCATGCAAAGTTTCAATGCGCTGCGAGAATTTTGAATTTTTGGTGTCATTGGAGTGCTAGGTGATAGACTTATAGCCTTTTTACAGCATTTTTGACCAAAAAGGTCATATCATGGTAGGAGTCTCAGACTTGGCTGGTCGACTCCTTAGGTCATTTGGGGCATACTGAACTGAACATTTTTCACTTTGGAGCCAATGTTGAGATCGTCTTTGATCGCCCATAGCTCCACTCCCAGGGGTGAGCGGGGGTCAAGGACGGTGAAAACGTGACCTCCAGGTCAAGGTCTACCCGCATGCAAAGTTTCAATGCGCTGCGAGAATTTTGAATTTTTGGTGTCATTGGAGTGCTAGGTGATAGACTTATAGCCTTTTTACAGCATTTTTGACCAAAAAGGTCATATCATGGTAGGAGTCTCAGACTTGGCTGGTCGACTCCTTAGGTCATTTGGGGCATACTGAACTGAACATTTTTCACTTTGGAGCCAATGTTGAGATCGTCTTTGATCGCCCATAGCTCCACTCCCAGGGGTGAGCGGGGGTCAAGGACGGTGAAAACGTGACCTCCAGGTCAAGGTCTACCCGCATGCAAAGTTTCAATGCGCTGCGAGAATTTTGAATTTTTGGTGTCATTGGAGTGCTAGGTGATAGACTTATAGCCTTTTTACAGCATTTTTGACCAAAAAGGTCATATCATGGTAGGAGTCTCAGACTTGGCTGGTCGACTCCTTAGGTCATTTGGGGCATACTGAACTGAACATTTTTCACTTTGGAGCCAATGTTGAGATCGTCTTTGATCGCCCATAGCTCCACTCCCAGGGGTGAGCGGGGGTCAAGGACGGTGAAAACGTGACCTCCAGGTCAAGGTCTACCCGCATGCAAAGTTTCAATGCGCTGCGAGAATTTTGAATTTTTGGTGTCATTGGAGTGCTAGGTGATAGACTTATAGCCTTTTTACAGCATTTTTGACCAAAAAGGTCATATCATGGTAGGAGTCTCAGACTTGGCTGGTCGACTCCTTAGGTCATTTGGGGCATACTGAACTGAACATTTTTCACTTTGGAGCCAATGTTGAGATCGTCTTTGATCGCCCATAGCTCCACTCCCAGGGGTGAGCGGGGGTCAAGGACGGTGAAAACGTGACCTCCAGGTCAAGGTCTACCCGCATGCAAAGTTTCAATGCGCTGCGAGAATTTTGAATTTTTGGTGTCATTGGAGTGCTAGGTGATAGACTTATAGCCTTTTTACAGCATTTTTGACCAAAAAGGTCATATCATGGTAGGAGTCTCAGACTTGGCTGGTCGACTCCTTAGGTCATTTGGGGCATACTGAACTGAACATTTTTCACTTTGGAGCCAATGTTGAGATCGTCTTTGATCGCCCATAGCTCCACTCCCAGGGGTGAGCGGGGGTCAAGGACGGTGAAAACGTGACCTCCAGGTCAAGGTCTACCCGCATGCAAAGTTTCAATGCGCTGCGAGAATTTTGAATTTTTGGTGTCATTGGAGTGCTAGGTGATAGACTTATAGCCTTTTTACAGCATTTTTGACCAAAAAGGTCATATCATGGTAGGAGTCTCAGACTTGGCTGGTCGACTCCTTAGGTCATTTGGGGCATACTGAACTGAACATTTTTCACTTTGGAGCCAATGTTGAGATCGTCTTTGATCGCCCATAGCTCCACTCCCAGGGGTGAGCGGGGGTCAAGGACGGTGAAAACGTGACCTCCAGGTCAAGGTCTACCCGCATGCAAAGTTTCAATGCGCTGCGAGAATTTTGAATTTTTGGTGTCATTGGAGTGCTAGGTGATAGACTTATAGCCTTTTTACAGCATTTTTGACCAAAAAGGTCATATCATGGTAGGAGTCTCAGACTTGGCTGGTCGACTCCTTAGGTCATTTGGGGCATACTGAACTGAACATTTTTCACTTTGGAGCCAATGTTGAGATCGTCTTTGATCGCCCATAGCTCCACTCCCAGGGGTGAGCGGGGGTCAAGGACGGTGAAAACGTGACCTCCAGGTCAAGGTCTACCCGCATGCAAAGTTTCAATGCGCTGCGAGAATTTTGAATTTTTGGTGTCATTGGAGTGCTAGGTGATAGACTTATAGCCTTTTTACAGCATTTTTGACCAAAAAGGTCATATCATGGTAGGAGTCTCAGACTTGGCTGGTCGACTCCTTAGGTCATTTGGGGCATACTGAACTGAACATTTTTCACTTTGGAGCCAATGTTGAGATCGTCTTTGATCGCCCATAGCTCCACTCCCAGGGGTGAGCGGGGGTCAAGGACGGTGAAAACGTGACCTCCAGGTCAAGGTCTACCCGCATGCAAAGTTTCAATGCGCTGCGAGAATTTTGAATTTTTGGTGTCATTGGAGTGCTAGGTGATAGACTTATAGCCTTTTTACAGCATTTTTGACCAAAAAGGTCATATCATGGTAGGAGTCTCAGACTTGGCTGGTCGACTCCTTAGGTCATTTGGGGCATACTGAACTGAACATTTTTCACTTTGGAGCCAATGTTGAGATCGTCTTTGATCGCCCATAGCTCCACTCCCAGGGGTGAGCGGGGGTCAAGGACGGTGAAAACGTGACCTCCAGGTCAAGGTCTACCCGCATGCAAAGTTTCAATGCGCTGCGAGAATTTTGAATTTTTGGTGTCATTGGAGTGCTAGGTGATAGACTTATAGCCTTTTTACAGCATTTTTGACCAAAAAGGTCATATCATGGTAGGAGTCTCAGACTTGGCTGGTCGACTCCTTAGGTCATTTGGGGCATACTGAACTGAACATTTTTCACTTTGGAGCCAATGTTGAGATCGTCTTTGATCGCCCATAGCTCCACTCCCAGGGGTGAGCGGGGGTCAAGGACGGTGAAAACGTGACCTCCAGGTCAAGGTCTACCCGCATGCAAAGTTTCAATGCGCTGCGAGAATTTTGAATTTTTGGTGTCATTGGAGTGCTAGGTGATAGACTTATAGCCTTTTTACAGCATTTTTGACCAAAAAGGTCATATCATGGTAGGAGTCTCAGACTTGGCTGGTCGACTCCTTAGGTCATTTGGGGCATACTGAACTGAACATTTTTCACTTTGGAGCCAATGTTGAGATCGTCTTTGATCGCCCATAGCTCCACTCCCAGGGGTGAGCGGGGGTCAAGGACGGTGAAAACGTGACCTCCAGGTCAAGGTCTACCCGCATGCAAAGTTTCAATGCGCTGCGAGAATTTTGAATTTTTGGTGTCATTGGAGTGCTAGGTGATAGACTTATAGCCTTTTTACAGCATTTTTGACCAAAAAGGTCATATCATGGTAGGAGTCTCAGACTTGGCTGGTCGACTCCTTAGGTCATTTGGGGCATACTGAACTGAACATTTTTCACTTTGGAGCCAATGTTGAGATCGTCTTTGATCGCCCATAGCTCCACTCCCAGGGGTGAGCGGGGGTCAAGGACGGTGAAAACGTGACCTCCAGGTCAAGGTCTACCCGCATGCAAAGTTTCAATGCGCTGCGAGAATTTTGAATTTTTGGTGTCATTGGAGTGCTAGGTGATAGACTTATAGCCTTTTTACAGCATTTTTGACCAAAAAGGTCATATCATGGTAGGAGTCTCAGACTTGGCTGGTCGACTCCTTAGGTCATTTGGGGCATACTGAACTGAACATTTTTCACTTTGGAGCCAATGTTGAGATCGTCTTTGATCGCCCATAGCTCCACTCCCAGGGGTGAGCGGGGGTCAAGGACGGTGAAAACGTGACCTCCAGGTCAAGGTCTACCCGCATGCAAAGTTTCAATGCGCTGCGAGAATTTTGAATTTTTGGTGTCATTGGAGTGCTAGGTGATAGACTTATAGCCTTTTTACAGCATTTTTGACCAAAAAGGTCATATCATGGTAGGAGTCTCAGACTTGGCTGGTCGACTCCTTAGGTCATTTGGGGCATACTGAACTGAACATTTTTCACTTTGGAGCCAATGTTGAGATCGTCTTTGATCGCCCATAGCTCCACTCCCAGGGGTGAGCGGGGGTCAAGGACGGTGAAAACGTGACCTCCAGGTCAAGGTCTACCCGCATGCAAAGTTTCAATGCGCTGCGAGAATTTTGAATTTTTGGTGTCATTGGAGTGCTAGGTGATAGACTTATAGCCTTTTTACAGCATTTTTGACCAAAAAGGTCATATCATGGTAGGAGTCTCAGACTTGGCTGGTCGACTCCTTAGGTCATTTGGGGCATACTGAACTGAACATTTTTCACTTTGGAGCCAATGTTGAGATCGTCTTTGATCGCCCATAGCTCCACTCCCAGGGGTGAGCGGGGGTCAAGGACGGTGAAAACGTGACCTCCAGGTCAAGGTCTACCCGCATGCAAAGTTTCAATGCGCTGCGAGAATTTTGAATTTTTGGTGTCATTGGAGTGCTAGGTGATAGACTTATAGCCTTTTTACAGCATTTTTGACCAAAAAGGTCATATCATGGTAGGAGTCTCAGACTTGGCTGGTCGACTCCTTAGGTCATTTGGGGCATACTGAACTGAACATTTTTCACTTTGGAGCCAATGTTGAGATCGTCTTTGATCGCCCATAGCTCCACTCCCAGGGGTGAGCGGGGGTCAAGGACGGTGAAAACGTGACCTCCAGGTCAAGGTCTACCCGCATGCAAAGTTTCAATGCGCTGCGAGAATTTTGAATTTTTGGTGTCATTGGAGTGCTAGGTGATAGACTTATAGCCTTTTTACAGCATTTTTGACCAAAAAGGTCATATCATGGTAGGAGTCTCAGACTTGGCTGGTCGACTCCTTAGGTCATTTGGGGCATACTGAACTGAACATTTTTCACTTTGGAGCCAATGTTGAGATCGTCTTTGATCGCCCATAGCTCCACTCCCAGGGGTGAGCGGGGGTCAAGGACGGTGAAAACGTGACCTCCAGGTCAAGGTCTACCCGCATGCAAAGTTTCAATGCGCTGCGAGAATTTTGAATTTTTGGTGTCATTGGAGTGCTAGGTGATAGACTTATAGCCTTTTTACAGCATTTTTGACCAAAAAGGTCATATCATGGTAGGAGTCTCAGACTTGGCTGGTCGACTCCTTAGGTCATTTGGGGCATACTGAACTGAACATTTTTCACTTTGGAGCCAATGTTGAGATCGTCTTTGATCGCCCATAGCTCCACTCCCAGGGGTGAGCGGGGGTCAAGGACGGTGAAAACGTGACCTCCAGGTCAAGGTCTACCCGCATGCAAAGTTTCAATGCGCTGCGAGAATTTTGAATTTTTGGTGTCATTGGAGTGCTAGGTGATAGACTTATAGCCTTTTTACAGCATTTTTGACCAAAAAGGTCATATCATGGTAGGAGTCTCAGACTTGGCTGGTCGACTCCTTAGGTCATTTGGGGCATACTGAACTGAACATTTTTCACTTTGGAGCCAATGTTGAGATCGTCTTTGATCGCCCATAGCTCCACTCCCAGGGGTGAGCGGGGGTCAAGGACGGTGAAAACGTGACCTCCAGGTCAAGGTCTACCCGCATGCAAAGTTTCAATGCGCTGCGAGAATTTTGAATTTTTGGTGTCATTGGAGTGCTAGGTGATAGACTTATAGCCTTTTTACAGCATTTTTGACCAAAAAGGTCATATCATGGTAGGAGTCTCAGACTTGGCTGGTCGACTCCTTAGGTCATTTGGGGCATACTGAACTGAACATTTTTCACTTTGGAGCCAATGTTGAGATCGTCTTTGATCGCCCATAGCTCCACTCCCAGGGGTGAGCGGGGGTCAAGGACGGTGAAAACGTGACCTCCAGGTCAAGGTCTACCCGCATGCAAAGTTTCAATGCGCTGCGAGAATTTTGAATTTTTGGTGTCATTGGAGTGCTAGGTGATAGACTTATAGCCTTTTTACAGCATTTTTGACCAAAAAGGTCATATCATGGTAGGAGTCTCAGACTTGGCTGGTCGACTCCTTAGGTCATTTGGGGCATACTGAACTGAACATTTTTCACTTTGGAGCCAATGTTGAGATCGTCTTTGATCGCCCATAGCTCCACTCCCAGGGGTGAGCGGGGGTCAAGGACGGTGAAAACGTGACCTCCAGGTCAAGGTCTACCCGCATGCAAAGTTTCAATGCGCTGCGAGAATTTTGAATTTTTGGTGTCATTGGAGTGCTAGGTGATAGACTTATAGCCTTTTTACAGCATTTTTGACCAAAAAGGTCATATCATGGTAGGAGTCTCAGACTTGGCTGGTCGACTCCTTAGGTCATTTGGGGCATACTGAACTGAACATTTTTCACTTTGGAGCCAATGTTGAGATCGTCTTTGATCGCCCATAGCTCCACTCCCAGGGGTGAGCGGGGGTCAAGGACGGTGAAAACGTGACCTCCAGGTCAAGGTCTACCCGCATGCAAAGTTTCAATGCGCTGCGAGAATTTTGAATTTTTGGTGTCATTGGAGTGCTAGGTGATAGACTTATAGCCTTTTTACAGCATTTTTGACCAAAAAGGTCATATCATGGTAGGAGTCTCAGACTTGGCTGGTCGACTCCTTAGGTCATTTGGGGCATACTGAACTGAACATTTTTCACTTTGGAGCCAATGTTGAGATCGTCTTTGATCGCCCATAGCTCCACTCCCAGGGGTGAGCGGGGGTCAAGGACGGTGAAAACGTGACCTCCAGGTCAAGGTCTACCCGCATGCAAAGTTTCAATGCGCTGCGAGAATTTTGAATTTTTGGTGTCATTGGAGTGCTAGGTGATAGACTTATAGCCTTTTTACAGCATTTTTGACCAAAAAGGTCATATCATGGTAGGAGTCTCAGACTTGGCTGGTCGACTCCTTAGGTCATTTGGGGCATACTGAACTGAACATTTTTCACTTTGGAGCCAATGTTGAGATCGTCTTTGATCGCCCATAGCTCCACTCCCAGGGGTGAGCGGGGGTCAAGGACGGTGAAAACGTGACCTCCAGGTCAAGGTCTACCCGCATGCAAAGTTTCAATGCGCTGCGAGAATTTTGAATTTTTGGTGTCATTGGAGTGCTAGGTGATAGACTTATAGCCTTTTTACAGCATTTTTGACCAAAAAGGTCATATCATGGTAGGAGTCTCAGACTTGGCTGGTCGACTCCTTAGGTCATTTGGGGCATACTGAACTGAACATTTTTCACTTTGGAGCCAATGTTGAGATCGTCTTTGATCGCCCATAGCTCCACTCCCAGGGGTGAGCGGGGGTCAAGGACGGTGAAAACGTGACCTCCAGGTCAAGGTCTACCCGCATGCAAAGTTTCAATGCGCTGCGAGAATTTTGAATTTTTGGTGTCATTGGAGTGCTAGGTGATAGACTTATAGCCTTTTTACAGCATTTTTGACCAAAAAGGTCATATCATGGTAGGAGTCTCAGACTTGGCTGGTCGACTCCTTAGGTCATTTGGGGCATACTGAACTGAACATTTTTCACTTTGGAGCCAATGTTGAGATCGTCTTTGATCGCCCATAGCTCCACTCCCAGGGGTGAGCGGGGGTCAAGGACGGTGAAAACGTGACCTCCAGGTCAAGGTCTACCCGCATGCAAAGTTTCAATGCGCTGCGAGAATTTTGAATTTTTGGTGTCATTGGAGTGCTAGGTGATAGACTTATAGCCTTTTTACAGCATTTTTGACCAAAAAGGTCATATCATGGTAGGAGTCTCAGACTTGGCTGGTCGACTCCTTAGGTCATTTGGGGCATACTGAACTGAACATTTTTCACTTTGGAGCCAATGTTGAGATCGTCTTTGATCGCCCATAGCTCCACTCCCAGGGGTGAGCGGGGGTCAAGGACGGTGAAAACGTGACCTCCAGGTCAAGGTCTACCCGCATGCAAAGTTTCAATGCGCTGCGAGAATTTTGAATTTTTGGTGTCATTGGAGTGCTAGGTGATAGACTTATAGCCTTTTTACAGCATTTTTGACCAAAAAGGTCATATCATGGTAGGAGTCTCAGACTTGGCTGGTCGACTCCTTAGGTCATTTGGGGCATACTGAACTGAACATTTTTCACTTTGGAGCCAATGTTGAGATCGTCTTTGATCGCCCATAGCTCCACTCCCAGGGGTGAGCGGGGGTCAAGGACGGTGAAAACGTGACATCCAGGTCAAGGTCTACCCGCATGCAAAGTTTCAATGCGCTGCGAGAATTTTGAATTTTTGGGTGTCATTGGAGTGCTAGGTGATAGACTTATAGCCTTTTTACAGCATTTTTGACCAAAAAGGTCATATCATGGTAGGAGTCTCAGACTTGGCTGGTCGACTCCTTAGGTCATTTGGGGCATACTGAACTGAACATTTTTCACTTTGGAGCCAATGTTGAGATCGTCTTTGATCGCCCATAGCTCCACTCCCAGGGGTGAGCGGGGGTCAAGGACGGTGAAAACGTGACCTCCAGGTCAAGGTCTACCCGCATGCAAAGTTTCAATGCGCTGCGAGAATTTTGAATTTTTGGTGTCATTGGAGTGCTAGGTGATAGACTTATAGCCTTTTTACAGCATTTTTGACCAAAAAGGTCATATCATGGTAGGAGTCTCAGACTTGGCTGGTCGACTCCTTAGGTCATTTGGGGCATACTGAACTGAACATTTTTCACTTTGGAGCCAATGTTGAGATCGTCTTTGATCGCCCATAGCTCCACTCCCAGGGGTGAGCGGGGGTCAAGGACGGTGAAAACGTGACCTCCAGGTCAAGGTCTACCCGCATGCAAAGTTTCAATGCGCTGCGAGAATTTTGAATTTTTGGTGTCATTGGAGTGCTAGGTGATAGACTTATAGCCTTTTTACAGCATTTTTGACCAAAAAGGTCATATCATGGTAGGAGTCCTCAGACTTGGCTGGTCGACTCCTTAGTCATTTGGGGGCATACTGAACTGAACATTTTTCACTTTGGAGCCAATGTTGAGATCGTCTTTGATCGCCCATAGCTCCACTCCCAGGGGTGAGCGGGGGGTCAAGGACGGTGAAAACGTGACCTCCAGGTCAAGGTCTACCCGCATGCAAAGTTTCAATGCGCTGCGAGAATTTTGAATTTTTGGTGTCATTGGAGTGCTAGGTGATAGACTTATAGCCTTTTTACAGCATTTTTGACCAAAAAGGTCATATCATGGTAGGAGTCTCAGACTTGGCTGGTCGACTCCTTAGGTCATTTGGGGCATACTGAACTGAACATTTTTCACTTTGGAGCCAATGTTGAGATCGTCTTTGATCGCCCATAGCTCCACTCCCAGGGGTGAGCGGGGGTCAAGGACGGTGAAAACGTGACCTCCCAGGTCAAGGTCTACCCGCATGCAAA
>NW_025963995.1:0-41051 GCF_023055435.1 Haliotis rufescens | reverse complement strand
CCTAGCACTCCAATGACACCAAAAATTCAAAATTCTCGCAGCGCATTGAAACTTTGCATGCGGGTAGACCTTGACCTGGAGGTCACGTTTTCACCGTCCTTGACCCCCGCTCACCCCTGGGAGTGGAGCTATGGGCGATCAAAGACGATCTCAACATTGGCTCCAAAGTGAAAAATGTTCAGTTCAGTATGCCCCAAATGACCTAAGGAGTCGACCAGCCAAGTCTGAGACTCCTACCATGATATGACCTTTTTGGTCAAAAATGCTGTAAAAAGGCTATAAGTCTATCACCTAGCACTCCAATGACACCAAAAATTCAAAATTCTCGCAGCGCATTGAAACTTTGCATGCGGGTAGACCTTGACCTGGAGGTCACGTTTTCACCGTCCTTGACCCCCGCTCACCCCTGGGAGTGGAGCTATGGGCGATCAAAGACGATCTCAACATTGGCTCCAAAGTGAAAAATGTTCAGTTCAGTATGCCCCAAATGACCTAAGGAGTCGACCAGCCAAGTCTGAGACTCCTACCATGATATGACCTTTTTGGTCAAAAATGCTGTAAAAAGGCTATAAGTCTATCACCTAGCACTCCAATGACACCAAAAATTCAAAATTCTCGCAGCGCATTGAAACTTTGCATGCGGGTAGACCTTGACCTGGAGGTCACGTTTTCACCGTCCTTGACCCCCGCTCACCCCTGGGAGTGGAGCTATGGGCGATCAAAGACGATCTCAACATTGGCTCCAAAGTGAAAAATGTTCAGTTCAGTATGCCCCAAATGACCTAAGGAGTCGACCAGCCAAGTCTGAGACTCCTACCATGATATGACCTTTTTGGTCAAAAATGCTGTAAAAAGGCTATAAGTCTATCACCTAGCACTCCAATGACACCAAAAATTCAAAATTCTCGCAGCGCATTGAAACTTTGCATGCGGGTAGACCTTGACCTGGAGGTCACGTTTTCACCGTCCTTGACCCCCGCTCACCCCTGGGAGTGGAGCTATGGGCGATCAAAGACGATCTCAACATTGGCTCCAAAGTGAAAAATGTTCAGTTCAGTATGCCCCAAATGACCTAAGGAGTCGACCAGCCAAGTCTGAGACTCCTACCATGATATGACCTTTTTGGTCAAAAATGCTGTAAAAAGGCTATAAGTCTATCACCTAGCACTCCAATGACACCAAAAATTCAAAATTCTCGCAGCGCATTGAAACTTTGCATGCGGGTAGACCTTGACCTGGAGGTCACGTTTTCACCGTCCTTGACCCCCGCTCACCCCTGGGAGTGGAGCTATGGGCGATCAAAGACGATCTCAACATTGGCTCCAAAGTGAAAAATGTTCAGTTCAGTATGCCCCAAATGACCTAAGGAGTCGACCAGCCAAGTCTGAGACTCCTACCATGATATGACCTTTTTGGTCAAAAATGCTGTAAAAAGGCTATAAGTCTATCACCTAGCACTCCAATGACACCAAAAATTCAAAATTCTCGCAGCGCATTGAAACTTTGCATGCGGGTAGACCTTGACCTGGAGGTCACGTTTTCACCGTCCTTGACCCCCGCTCACCCCTGGGAGTGGAGCTATGGGCGATCAAAGACGATCTCAACATTGGCTCCAAAGTGAAAAATGTTCAGTTCAGTATGCCCCAAATGACCTAAGGAGTCGACCAGCCAAGTCTGAGACTCCTACCATGATATGACCTTTTTGGTCAAAAATGCTGTAAAAAGGCTATAAGTCTATCACCTAGCACTCCAATGACACCAAAAATTCAAAATTCTCGCAGCGCATTGAAACTTTGCATGCGGGTAGACCTTGACCTGGAGGTCACGTTTTCACCGTCCTTGACCCCCGCTCACCCCTGGGAGTGGAGCTATGGGCGATCAAAGACGATCTCAACATTGGCTCCAAAGTGAAAAATGTTCAGTTCAGTATGCCCCAAATGACCTAAGGAGTCGACCAGCCAAGTCTGAGACTCCTACCATGATATGACCTTTTTGGTCAAAAATGCTGTAAAAAGGCTATAAGTCTATCACCTAGCACTCCAATGACACCAAAAATTCAAAATTCTCGCAGCGCATTGAAACTTTGCATGCGGGTAGACCTTGACCTGGAGGTCACGTTTTCACCGTCCTTGACCCCCGCTCACCCCTGGGAGTGGAGCTATGGGCGATCAAAGACGATCTCAACATTGGCTCCAAAGTGAAAAATGTTCAGTTCAGTATGCCCCAAATGACCTAAGGAGTCGACCAGCCAAGTCTGAGACTCCTACCATGATATGACCTTTTTGGTCAAAAATGCTGTAAAAAGGCTATAAGTCTATCACCTAGCACTCCAATGACACCAAAAATTCAAAATTCTCGCAGCGCATTGAAACTTTGCATGCGGGTAGACCTTGACCTGGAGGTCACGTTTTCACCGTCCTTGACCCCCGCTCACCCCTGGGAGTGGAGCTATGGGCGATCAAAGACGATCTCAACATTGGCTCCAAAGTGAAAAATGTTCAGTTCAGTATGCCCCAAATGACCTAAGGAGTCGACCAGCCAAGTCTGAGACTCCTACCATGATATGACCTTTTTGGTCAAAAATGCTGTAAAAAGGCTATAAGTCTATCACCTAGCACTCCAATGACACCAAAAATTCAAAATTCTCGCAGCGCATTGAAACTTTGCATGCGGGTAGACCTTGACCTGGAGGTCACGTTTTCACCGTCCTTGACCCCCGCTCACCCCTGGGAGTGGAGCTATGGGCGATCAAAGACGATCTCAACATTGGCTCCAAAGTGAAAAATGTTCAGTTCAGTATGCCCCAAATGACCTAAGGAGTCGACCAGCCAAGTCTGAGACTCCTACCATGATATGACCTTTTTGGTCAAAAATGCTGTAAAAAGGCTATAAGTCTATCACCTAGCACTCCAATGACACCAAAAATTCAAAATTCTCGCAGCGCATTGAAACTTTGCATGCGGGTAGACCTTGACCTGGAGGTCACGTTTTCACCGTCCTTGACCCCCGCTCACCCCTGGGAGTGGAGCTATGGGCGATCAAAGACGATCTCAACATTGGCTCCAAAGTGAAAAATGTTCAGTTCAGTATGCCCCAAATGACCTAAGGAGTCGACCAGCCAAGTCTGAGACTCCTACCATGATATGACCTTTTTGGTCAAAAATGCTGTAAAAAGGCTATAAGTCTATCACCTAGCACTCCAATGACACCAAAAATTCAAAATTCTCGCAGCGCATTGAAACTTTGCATGCGGGTAGACCTTGACCTGGAGGTCACGTTTTCACCGTCCTTGACCCCCGCTCACCCCTGGGAGTGGAGCTATGGGCGATCAAAGACGATCTCAACATTGGCTCCAAAGTGAAAAATGTTCAGTTCAGTATGCCCCAAATGACCTAAGGAGTCGACCAGCCAAGTCTGAGACTCCTACCATGATATGACCTTTTTGGTCAAAAATGCTGTAAAAAGGCTATAAGTCTATCACCTAGCACTCCAATGACACCAAAAATTCAAAATTCTCGCAGCGCATTGAAACTTTGCATGCGGGTAGACCTTGACCTGGAGGTCACGTTTTCACCGTCCTTGACCCCCGCTCACCCCTGGGAGTGGAGCTATGGGCGATCAAAGACGATCTCAACATTGGCTCCAAAGTGAAAAATGTTCAGTTCAGTATGCCCCAAATGACCTAAGGAGTCGACCAGCCAAGTCTGAGACTCCTACCATGATATGACCTTTTTGGTCAAAAATGCTGTAAAAAGGCTATAAGTCTATCACCTAGCACTCCAATGACACCAAAAATTCAAAATTCTCGCAGCGCATTGAAACTTTGCATGCGGGTAGACCTTGACCTGGAGGTCACGTTTTCACCGTCCTTGACCCCCGCTCACCCCTGGGAGTGGAGCTATGGGCGATCAAAGACGATCTCAACATTGGCTCCAAAGTGAAAAATGTTCAGTTCAGTATGCCCCAAATGACCTAAGGAGTCGACCAGCCAAGTCTGAGACTCCTACCATGATATGACCTTTTTGGTCAAAAATGCTGTAAAAAGGCTATAAGTCTATCACCTAGCACTCCAATGACACCAAAAATTCAAAATTCTCGCAGCGCATTGAAACTTTGCATGCGGGTAGACCTTGACCTGGAGGTCACGTTTTCACCGTCCTTGACCCCCGCTCACCCCTGGGAGTGGAGCTATGGGCGATCAAAGACGATCTCAACATTGGCTCCAAAGTGAAAAATGTTCAGTTCAGTATGCCCCAAATGACCTAAGGAGTCGACCAGCCAAGTCTGAGACTCCTACCATGATATGACCTTTTTGGTCAAAAATGCTGTAAAAAGGCTATAAGTCTATCACCTAGCACTCCAATGACACCAAAAATTCAAAATTCTCGCAGCGCATTGAAACTTTGCATGCGGGTAGACCTTGACCTGGAGGTCACGTTTTCACCGTCCTTGACCCCCGCTCACCCCTGGGAGTGGAGCTATGGGCGATCAAAGACGATCTCAACATTGGCTCCAAAGTGAAAAATGTTCAGTTCAGTATGCCCCAAATGACCTAAGGAGTCGACCAGCCAAGTCTGAGACTCCTACCATGATATGACCTTTTTGGTCAAAAATGCTGTAAAAAGGCTATAAGTCTATCACCTAGCACTCCAATGACACCAAAAATTCAAAATTCTCGCAGCGCATTGAAACTTTGCATGCGGGTAGACCTTGACCTGGAGGTCACGTTTTCACCGTCCTTGACCCCCGCTCACCCCTGGGAGTGGAGCTATGGGCGATCAAAGACGATCTCAACATTGGCTCCAAAGTGAAAAATGTTCAGTTCAGTATGCCCCAAATGACCTAAGGAGTCGACCAGCCAAGTCTGAGACTCCTACCATGATATGACCTTTTTGGTCAAAAATGCTGTAAAAAGGCTATAAGTCTATCACCTAGCACTCCAATGACACCAAAAATTCAAAATTCTCGCAGCGCATTGAAACTTTGCATGCGGGTAGACCTTGACCTGGAGGTCACGTTTTCACCGTCCTTGACCCCCGCTCACCCCTGGGAGTGGAGCTATGGGCGATCAAAGACGATCTCAACATTGGCTCCAAAGTGAAAAATGTTCAGTTCAGTATGCCCCAAATGACCTAAGGAGTCGACCAGCCAAGTCTGAGACTCCTACCATGATATGACCTTTTTGGTCAAAAATGCTGTAAAAAGGCTATAAGTCTATCACCTAGCACTCCAATGACACCAAAAATTCAAAATTCTCGCAGCGCATTGAAACTTTGCATGCGGGTAGACCTTGACCTGGAGGTCACGTTTTCACCGTCCTTGACCCCCGCTCACCCCTGGGAGTGGAGCTATGGGCGATCAAAGACGATCTCAACATTGGCTCCAAAGTGAAAAATGTTCAGTTCAGTATGCCCCAAATGACCTAAGGAGTCGACCAGCCAAGTCTGAGACTCCTACCATGATATGACCTTTTTGGTCAAAAATGCTGTAAAAAGGCTATAAGTCTATCACCTAGCACTCCAATGACACCAAAAATTCAAAATTCTCGCAGCGCATTGAAACTTTGCATGCGGGTAGACCTTGACCTGGAGGTCACGTTTTCACCGTCCTTGACCCCCGCTCACCCCTGGGAGTGGAGCTATGGGCGATCAAAGACGATCTCAACATTGGCTCCAAAGTGAAAAATGTTCAGTTCAGTATGCCCCAAATGACCTAAGGAGTCGACCAGCCAAGTCTGAGACTCCTACCATGATATGACCTTTTTGGTCAAAAATGCTGTAAAAAGGCTATAAGTCTATCACCTAGCACTCCAATGACACCAAAAATTCAAAATTCTCGCAGCGCATTGAAACTTTGCATGCGGGTAGACCTTGACCTGGAGGTCACGTTTTCACCGTCCTTGACCCCCGCTCACCCCTGGGAGTGGAGCTATGGGCGATCAAAGACGATCTCAACATTGGCTCCAAAGTGAAAAATGTTCAGTTCAGTATGCCCCAAATGACCTAAGGAGTCGACCAGCCAAGTCTGAGACTCCTACCATGATATGACCTTTTTGGTCAAAAATGCTGTAAAAAGGCTATAAGTCTATCACCTAGCACTCCAATGACACCAAAAATTCAAAATTCTCGCAGCGCATTGAAACTTTGCATGCGGGTAGACCTTGACCTGGAGGTCACGTTTTCACCGTCCTTGACCCCCGCTCACCCCTGGGAGTGGAGCTATGGGCGATCAAAGACGATCTCAACATTGGCTCCAAAGTGAAAAATGTTCAGTTCAGTATGCCCCAAATGACCTAAGGAGTCGACCAGCCAAGTCTGAGACTCCTACCATGATATGACCTTTTTGGTCAAAAATGCTGTAAAAAGGCTATAAGTCTATCACCTAGCACTCCAATGACACCAAAAATTCAAAATTCTCGCAGCGCATTGAAACTTTGCATGCGGGTAGACCTTGACCTGGAGGTCACGTTTTCACCGTCCTTGACCCCCGCTCACCCCTGGGAGTGGAGCTATGGGCGATCAAAGACGATCTCAACATTGGCTCCAAAGTGAAAAATGTTCAGTTCAGTATGCCCCAAATGACCTAAGGAGTCGACCAGCCAAGTCTGAGACTCCTACCATGATATGACCTTTTTGGTCAAAAATGCTGTAAAAAGGCTATAAGTCTATCACCTAGCACTCCAATGACACCAAAAATTCAAAATTCTCGCAGCGCATTGAAACTTTGCATGCGGGTAGACCTTGACCTGGAGGTCACGTTTTCACCGTCCTTGACCCCCGCTCACCCCTGGGAGTGGAGCTATGGGCGATCAAAGACGATCTCAACATTGGCTCCAAAGTGAAAAATGTTCAGTTCAGTATGCCCCAAATGACCTAAGGAGTCGACCAGCCAAGTCTGAGACTCCTACCATGATATGACCTTTTTGGTCAAAAATGCTGTAAAAAGGCTATAAGTCTATCACCTAGCACTCCAATGACACCAAAAATTCAAAATTCTCGCAGCGCATTGAAACTTTGCATGCGGGTAGACCTTGACCTGGAGGTCACGTTTTCACCGTCCTTGACCCCCGCTCACCCCTGGGAGTGGAGCTATGGGCGATCAAAGACGATCTCAACATTGGCTCCAAAGTGAAAAATGTTCAGTTCAGTATGCCCCAAATGACCTAAGGAGTCGACCAGCCAAGTCTGAGACTCCTACCATGATATGACCTTTTTGGTCAAAAATGCTGTAAAAAGGCTATAAGTCTATCACCTAGCACTCCAATGACACCAAAAATTCAAAATTCTCGCAGCGCATTGAAACTTTGCATGCGGGTAGACCTTGACCTGGAGGTCACGTTTTCACCGTCCTTGACCCCCGCTCACCCCTGGGAGTGGAGCTATGGGCGATCAAAGACGATCTCAACATTGGCTCCAAAGTGAAAAATGTTCAGTTCAGTATGCCCCAAATGACCTAAGGAGTCGACCAGCCAAGTCTGAGACTCCTACCATGATATGACCTTTTTGGTCAAAAATGCTGTAAAAAGGCTATAAGTCTATCACCTAGCACTCCAATGACACCAAAAATTCAAAATTCTCGCAGCGCATTGAAACTTTGCATGCGGGTAGACCTTGACCTGGAGGTCACGTTTTCACCGTCCTTGACCCCCGCTCACCCCTGGGAGTGGAGCTATGGGCGATCAAAGACGATCTCAACATTGGCTCCAAAGTGAAAAATGTTCAGTTCAGTATGCCCCAAATGACCTAAGGAGTCGACCAGCCAAGTCTGAGACTCCTACCATGATATGACCTTTTTGGTCAAAAATGCTGTAAAAAGGCTATAAGTCTATCACCTAGCACTCCAATGACACCAAAAATTCAAAATTCTCGCAGCGCATTGAAACTTTGCATGCGGGTAGACCTTGACCTGGAGGTCACGTTTTCACCGTCCTTGACCCCCGCTCACCCCTGGGAGTGGAGCTATGGGCGATCAAAGACGATCTCAACATTGGCTCCAAAGTGAAAAATGTTCAGTTCAGTATGCCCCAAATGACCTAAGGAGTCGACCAGCCAAGTCTGAGACTCCTACCATGATATGACCTTTTTGGTCAAAAATGCTGTAAAAAGGCTATAAGTCTATCACCTAGCACTCCAATGACACCAAAAATTCAAAATTCTCGCAGCGCATTGAAACTTTGCATGCGGGTAGACCTTGACCTGGAGGTCACGTTTTCACCGTCCTTGACCCCCGCTCACCCCTGGGAGTGGAGCTATGGGCGATCAAAGACGATCTCAACATTGGCTCCAAAGTGAAAAATGTTCAGTTCAGTATGCCCCAAATGACCTAAGGAGTCGACCAGCCAAGTCTGAGACTCCTACCATGATATGACCTTTTTGGTCAAAAATGCTGTAAAAAGGCTATAAGTCTATCACCTAGCACTCCAATGACACCAAAAATTCAAAATTCTCGCAGCGCATTGAAACTTTGCATGCGGGTAGACCTTGACCTGGAGGTCACGTTTTCACCGTCCTTGACCCCCGCTCACCCCTGGGAGTGGAGCTATGGGCGATCAAAGACGATCTCAACATTGGCTCCAAAGTGAAAAATGTTCAGTTCAGTATGCCCCAAATGACCTAAGGAGTCGACCAGCCAAGTCTGAGACTCCTACCATGATATGACCTTTTTGGTCAAAAATGCTGTAAAAAGGCTATAAGTCTATCACCTAGCACTCCAATGACACCAAAAATTCAAAATTCTCGCAGCGCATTGAAACTTTGCATGCGGGTAGACCTTGACCTGGAGGTCACGTTTTCACCGTCCTTGACCCCCGCTCACCCCTGGGAGTGGAGCTATGGGCGATCAAAGACGATCTCAACATTGGCTCCAAAGTGAAAAATGTTCAGTTCAGTATGCCCCAAATGACCTAAGGAGTCGACCAGCCAAGTCTGAGACTCCTACCATGATATGACCTTTTTGGTCAAAAATGCTGTAAAAAGGCTATAAGTCTATCACCTAGCACTCCAATGACACCAAAAATTCAAAATTCTCGCAGCGCATTGAAACTTTGCATGCGGGTAGACCTTGACCTGGAGGTCACGTTTTCACCGTCCTTGACCCCCGCTCACCCCTGGGAGTGGAGCTATGGGCGATCAAAGACGATCTCAACATTGGCTCCAAAGTGAAAAATGTTCAGTTCAGTATGCCCCAAATGACCTAAGGAGTCGACCAGCCAAGTCTGAGACTCCTACCATGATATGACCTTTTTGGTCAAAAATGCTGTAAAAAGGCTATAAGTCTATCACCTAGCACTCCAATGACACCAAAAATTCAAAATTCTCGCAGCGCATTGAAACTTTGCATGCGGGTAGACCTTGACCTGGAGGTCACGTTTTCACCGTCCTTGACCCCCGCTCACCCCTGGGAGTGGAGCTATGGGCGATCAAAGACGATCTCAACATTGGCTCCAAAGTGAAAAATGTTCAGTTCAGTATGCCCCAAATGACCTAAGGAGTCGACCAGCCAAGTCTGAGACTCCTACCATGATATGACCTTTTTGGTCAAAAATGCTGTAAAAAGGCTATAAGTCTATCACCTAGCACTCCAATGACACCAAAAATTCAAAATTCTCGCAGCGCATTGAAACTTTGCATGCGGGTAGACCTTGACCTGGAGGTCACGTTTTCACCGTCCTTGACCCCCGCTCACCCCTGGGAGTGGAGCTATGGGCGATCAAAGACGATCTCAACATTGGCTCCAAAGTGAAAAATGTTCAGTTCAGTATGCCCCAAATGACCTAAGGAGTCGACCAGCCAAGTCTGAGACTCCTACCATGATATGACCTTTTTGGTCAAAAATGCTGTAAAAAGGCTATAAGTCTATCACCTAGCACTCCAATGACACCAAAAATTCAAAATTCTCGCAGCGCATTGAAACTTTGCATGCGGGTAGACCTTGACCTGGAGGTCACGTTTTCACCGTCCTTGACCCCCGCTCACCCCTGGGAGTGGAGCTATGGGCGATCAAAGACGATCTCAACATTGGCTCCAAAGTGAAAAATGTTCAGTTCAGTATGCCCCAAATGACCTAAGGAGTCGACCAGCCAAGTCTGAGACTCCTACCATGATATGACCTTTTTGGTCAAAAATGCTGTAAAAAGGCTATAAGTCTATCACCTAGCACTCCAATGACACCAAAAATTCAAAATTCTCGCAGCGCATTGAAACTTTGCATGCGGGTAGACCTTGACCTGGAGGTCACGTTTTCACCGTCCTTGACCCCCGCTCACCCCTGGGAGTGGAGCTATGGGCGATCAAAGACGATCTCAACATTGGCTCCAAAGTGAAAAATGTTCAGTTCAGTATGCCCCAAATGACCTAAGGAGTCGACCAGCCAAGTCTGAGACTCCTACCATGATATGACCTTTTTGGTCAAAAATGCTGTAAAAAGGCTATAAGTCTATCACCTAGCACTCCAATGACACCAAAAATTCAAAATTCTCGCAGCGCATTGAAACTTTGCATGCGGGTAGACCTTGACCTGGAGGTCACGTTTTCACCGTCCTTGACCCCCGCTCACCCCTGGGAGTGGAGCTATGGGCGATCAAAGACGATCTCAACATTGGCTCCAAAGTGAAAAATGTTCAGTTCAGTATGCCCCAAATGACCTAAGGAGTCGACCAGCCAAGTCTGAGACTCCTACCATGATATGACCTTTTTGGTCAAAAATGCTGTAAAAAGGCTATAAGTCTATCACCTAGCACTCCAATGACACCAAAAATTCAAAATTCTCGCAGCGCATTGAAACTTTGCATGCGGGTAGACCTTGACCTGGAGGTCACGTTTTCACCGTCCTTGACCCCCGCTCACCCCTGGGAGTGGAGCTATGGGCGATCAAAGACGATCTCAACATTGGCTCCAAAGTGAAAAATGTTCAGTTCAGTATGCCCCAAATGACCTAAGGAGTCGACCAGCCAAGTCTGAGACTCCTACCATGATATGACCTTTTTGGTCAAAAATGCTGTAAAAAGGCTATAAGTCTATCACCTAGCACTCCAATGACACCAAAAATTCAAAATTCTCGCAGCGCATTGAAACTTTGCATGCGGGTAGACCTTGACCTGGAGGTCACGTTTTCACCGTCCTTGACCCCCGCTCACCCCTGGGAGTGGAGCTATGGGCGATCAAAGACGATCTCAACATTGGCTCCAAAGTGAAAAATGTTCAGTTCAGTATGCCCCAAATGACCTAAGGAGTCGACCAGCCAAGTCTGAGACTCCTACCATGATATGACCTTTTTGGTCAAAAATGCTGTAAAAAGGCTATAAGTCTATCACCTAGCACTCCAATGACACCAAAAATTCAAAATTCTCGCAGCGCATTGAAACTTTGCATGCGGGTAGACCTTGACCTGGAGGTCACGTTTTCACCGTCCTTGACCCCCGCTCACCCCTGGGAGTGGAGCTATGGGCGATCAAAGACGATCTCAACATTGGCTCCAAAGTGAAAAATGTTCAGTTCAGTATGCCCCAAATGACCTAAGGAGTCGACCAGCCAAGTCTGAGACTCCTACCATGATATGACCTTTTTGGTCAAAAATGCTGTAAAAAGGCTATAAGTCTATCACCTAGCACTCCAATGACACCAAAAATTCAAAATTCTCGCAGCGCATTGAAACTTTGCATGCGGGTAGACCTTGACCTGGAGGTCACGTTTTCACCGTCCTTGACCCCCGCTCACCCCTGGGAGTGGAGCTATGGGCGATCAAAGACGATCTCAACATTGGCTCCAAAGTGAAAAATGTTCAGTTCAGTATGCCCCAAATGACCTAAGGAGTCGACCAGCCAAGTCTGAGACTCCTACCATGATATGACCTTTTTGGTCAAAAATGCTGTAAAAAGGCTATAAGTCTATCACCTAGCACTCCAATGACACCAAAAATTCAAAATTCTCGCAGCGCATTGAAACTTTGCATGCGGGTAGACCTTGACCTGGAGGTCACGTTTTCACCGTCCTTGACCCCCGCTCACCCCTGGGAGTGGAGCTATGGGCGATCAAAGACGATCTCAACATTGGCTCCAAAGTGAAAAATGTTCAGTTCAGTATGCCCCAAATGACCTAAGGAGTCGACCAGCCAAGTCTGAGACTCCTACCATGATATGACCTTTTTGGTCAAAAATGCTGTAAAAAGGCTATAAGTCTATCACCTAGCACTCCAATGACACCAAAAATTCAAAATTCTCGCAGCGCATTGAAACTTTGCATGCGGGTAGACCTTGACCTGGAGGTCACGTTTTCACCGTCCTTGACCCCCGCTCACCCCTGGGAGTGGAGCTATGGGCGATCAAAGACGATCTCAACATTGGCTCCAAAGTGAAAAATGTTCAGTTCAGTATGCCCCAAATGACCTAAGGAGTCGACCAGCCAAGTCTGAGACTCCTACCATGATATGACCTTTTTGGTCAAAAATGCTGTAAAAAGGCTATAAGTCTATCACCTAGCACTCCAATGACACCAAAAATTCAAAATTCTCGCAGCGCATTGAAACTTTGCATGCGGGTAGACCTTGACCTGGAGGTCACGTTTTCACCGTCCTTGACCCCCGCTCACCCCTGGGAGTGGAGCTATGGGCGATCAAAGACGATCTCAACATTGGCTCCAAAGTGAAAAATGTTCAGTTCAGTATGCCCCAAATGACCTAAGGAGTCGACCAGCCAAGTCTGAGACTCCTACCATGATATGACCTTTTTGGTCAAAAATGCTGTAAAAAGGCTATAAGTCTATCACCTAGCACTCCAATGACACCAAAAATTCAAAATTCTCGCAGCGCATTGAAACTTTGCATGCGGGTAGACCTTGACCTGGAGGTCACGTTTTCACCGTCCTTGACCCCCGCTCACCCCTGGGAGTGGAGCTATGGGCGATCAAAGACGATCTCAACATTGGCTCCAAAGTGAAAAATGTTCAGTTCAGTATGCCCCAAATGACCTAAGGAGTCGACCAGCCAAGTCTGAGACTCCTACCATGATATGACCTTTTTGGTCAAAAATGCTGTAAAAAGGCTATAAGTCTATCACCTAGCACTCCAATGACACCAAAAATTCAAAATTCTCGCAGCGCATTGAAACTTTGCATGCGGGTAGACCTTGACCTGGAGGTCACGTTTTCACCGTCCTTGACCCCCGCTCACCCCTGGGAGTGGAGCTATGGGCGATCAAAGACGATCTCAACATTGGCTCCAAAGTGAAAAATGTTCAGTTCAGTATGCCCCAAATGACCTAAGGAGTCGACCAGCCAAGTCTGAGACTCCTACCATGATATGACCTTTTTGGTCAAAAATGCTGTAAAAAGGCTATAAGTCTATCACCTAGCACTCCAATGACACCAAAAATTCAAAATTCTCGCAGCGCATTGAAACTTTGCATGCGGGTAGACCTTGACCTGGAGGTCACGTTTTCACCGTCCTTGACCCCCGCTCACCCCTGGGAGTGGAGCTATGGGCGATCAAAGACGATCTCAACATTGGCTCCAAAGTGAAAAATGTTCAGTTCAGTATGCCCCAAATGACCTAAGGAGTCGACCAGCCAAGTCTGAGACTCCTACCATGATATGACCTTTTTGGTCAAAAATGCTGTAAAAAGGCTATAAGTCTATCACCTAGCACTCCAATGACACCAAAAATTCAAAATTCTCGCAGCGCATTGAAACTTTGCATGCGGGTAGACCTTGACCTGGAGGTCACGTTTTCACCGTCCTTGACCCCCGCTCACCCCTGGGAGTGGAGCTATGGGCGATCAAAGACGATCTCAACATTGGCTCCAAAGTGAAAAATGTTCAGTTCAGTATGCCCCAAATGACCTAAGGAGTCGACCAGCCAAGTCTGAGACTCCTACCATGATATGACCTTTTTGGTCAAAAATGCTGTAAAAAGGCTATAAGTCTATCACCTAGCACTCCAATGACACCAAAAATTCAAAATTCTCGCAGCGCATTGAAACTTTGCATGCGGGTAGACCTTGACCTGGAGGTCACGTTTTCACCGTCCTTGACCCCCGCTCACCCCTGGGAGTGGAGCTATGGGCGATCAAAGACGATCTCAACATTGGCTCCAAAGTGAAAAATGTTCAGTTCAGTATGCCCCAAATGACCTAAGGAGTCGACCAGCCAAGTCTGAGACTCCTACCATGATATGACCTTTTTGGTCAAAAATGCTGTAAAAAGGCTATAAGTCTATCACCTAGCACTCCAATGACACCAAAAATTCAAAATTCTCGCAGCGCATTGAAACTTTGCATGCGGGTAGACCTTGACCTGGAGGTCACGTTTTCACCGTCCTTGACCCCCGCTCACCCCTGGGAGTGGAGCTATGGGCGATCAAAGACGATCTCAACATTGGCTCCAAAGTGAAAAATGTTCAGTTCAGTATGCCCCAAATGACCTAAGGAGTCGACCAGCCAAGTCTGAGACTCCTACCATGATATGACCTTTTTGGTCAAAAATGCTGTAAAAAGGCTATAAGTCTATCACCTAGCACTCCAATGACACCAAAAATTCAAAATTCTCGCAGCGCATTGAAACTTTGCATGCGGGTAGACCTTGACCTGGAGGTCACGTTTTCACCGTCCTTGACCCCCGCTCACCCCTGGGAGTGGAGCTAGGGGCGATCAAAGACGATCTCAACATTGGCTCCAAAGTGAAAAATGTTCAGTTCAGTATGCCCCAAATGACCTAAGGAGTCGACCAGCCAAGTCTGAGACTCCTACCATGATATGACCTTTTTGGTCAAAAATGCTGTAAAAAGGCTATAAGTCTATCACCTAGCACTCCAATGACACCAAAAATTCAAAATTCTCGCAGCGCATTGAAACTTTGCATGCGGGTAGACCTTGACCTGGAGGTCACGTTTTCACCGTCCTTGACCCCCGCTCACCCCTGGGAGTGGAGCTATGGGCGATCAAAGACGATCTCAACATTGGCTCCAAAGTGAAAAATGTTCAGTTCAGTATGCCCCAAATGACCTAAGGAGTCGACCAGCCAAGTCTGAGACTCCTACCATGATATGACCTTTTTGGTCAAAAATGCTGTAAAAAGGCTATAAGTCTATCACCTAGCACTCCAATGACACCAAAAATTCAAAATTCTCGCAGCGCATTGAAACTTTGCATGCGGGTAGACCTTGACCTGGAGGTCACGTTTTCACCGTCCTTGACCCCCGCTCACCCCTGGGAGTGGAGCTATGGGCGATCAAAGACGATCTCAACATTGGCTCCAAAGTGAAAAATGTTCAGTTCAGTATGCCCCAAATGACCTAAGGAGTCGACCAGCCAAGTCTGAGACTCCTACCATGATATGACCTTTTTGGTCAAAAATGCTGTAAAAAGGCTATAAGTCTATCACCTAGCACTCCAATGACACCAAAAATTCAAAATTCTCGCAGCGCATTGAAACTTTGCATGCGGGTAGACCTTGACCTGGAGGTCACGTTTTCACCGTCCTTGACCCCCGCTCACCCCTGGGAGTGGAGCTATGGGCGATCAAAGACGATCTCAACATTGGCTCCAAAGTGAAAAATGTTCAGTTCAGTATGCCCCAAATGACCTAAGGAGTCGACCAGCCAAGTCTGAGACTCCTACCATGATATGACCTTTTTGGTCAAAAATGCTGTAAAAAGGCTATAAGTCTATCACCTAGCACTCCAATGACACCAAAAATTCAAAATTCTCGCAGCGCATTGAAACTTTGCATGCGGGTAGACCTTGACCTGGAGGTCACGTTTTCACCGTCCTTGACCCCCGCTCACCCCTGGGAGTGGAGCTATGGGCGATCAAAGACGATCTCAACATTGGCTCCAAAGTGAAAAATGTTCAGTTCAGTATGCCCCAAATGACCTAAGGAGTCGACCAGCCAAGTCTGAGACTCCTACCATGATATGACCTTTTTGGTCAAAAATGCTGTAAAAAGGCTATAAGTCTATCACCTAGCACTCCAATGACACCAAAAATTCAAAATTCTCGCAGCGCATTGAAACTTTGCATGCGGGTAGACCTTGACCTGGAGGTCACGTTTTCACCGTCCTTGACCCCCGCTCACCCCTGGGAGTGGAGCTATGGGCGATCAAAGACGATCTCAACATTGGCTCCAAAGTGAAAAATGTTCAGTTCAGTATGCCCCAAATGACCTAAGGAGTCGACCAGCCAAGTCTGAGACTCCTACCATGATATGACCTTTTTGGTCAAAAATGCTGTAAAAAGGCTATAAGTCTATCACCTAGCACTCCAATGACACCAAAAATTCAAAATTCTCGCAGCGCATTGAAACTTTGCATGCGGGTAGACCTTGACCTGGAGGTCACGTTTTCACCGTCCTTGACCCCCGCTCACCCCTGGGAGTGGAGCTATGGGCGATCAAAGACGATCTCAACATTGGCTCCAAAGTGAAAAATGTTCAGTTCAGTATGCCCCAAATGACCTAAGGAGTCGACCAGCCAAGTCTGAGACTCCTACCATGATATGACCTTTTTGGTCAAAAATGCTGTAAAAAGGCTATAAGTCTATCACCTAGCACTCCAATGACACCAAAAATTCAAAATTCTCGCAGCGCATTGAAACTTTGCATGCGGGTAGACCTTGACCTGGAGGTCACGTTTTCACCGTCCTTGACCCCCGCTCACCCCTGGGAGTGGAGCTATGGGCGATCAAAGACGATCTCAACATTGGCTCCAAAGTGAAAAATGTTCAGTTCAGTATGCCCCAAATGACCTAAGGAGTCGACCAGCCAAGTCTGAGACTCCTACCATGATATGACCTTTTTGGTCAAAAATGCTGTAAAAAGGCTATAAGTCTATCACCTAGCACTCCAATGACACCAAAAATTCAAAATTCTCGCAGCGCATTGAAACTTTGCATGCGGGTAGACCTTGACCTGGAGGTCACGTTTTCACCGTCCTTGACCCCCGCTCACCCCTGGGAGTGGAGCTATGGGCGATCAAAGACGATCTCAACATTGGCTCCAAAGTGAAAAATGTTCAGTTCAGTATGCCCCAAATGACCTAAGGAGTCGACCAGCCAAGTCTGAGACTCCTACCATGATATGACCTTTTTGGTCAAAAATGCTGTAAAAAGGCTATAAGTCTATCACCTAGCACTCCAATGACACCAAAAATTCAAAATTCTCGCAGCGCATTGAAACTTTGCATGCGGGTAGACCTTGACCTGGAGGTCACGTTTTCACCGTCCTTGACCCCCGCTCACCCCTGGGAGTGGAGCTATGGGCGATCAAAGACGATCTCAACATTGGCTCCAAAGTGAAAAATGTTCAGTTCAGTATGCCCCAAATGACCTAAGGAGTCGACCAGCCAAGTCTGAGACTCCTACCATGATATGACCTTTTTGGTCAAAAATGCTGTAAAAAGGCTATAAGTCTATCACCTAGCACTCCAATGACACCAAAAATTCAAAATTCTCGCAGCGCATTGAAACTTTGCATGCGGGTAGACCTTGACCTGGAGGTCACGTTTTCACCGTCCTTGACCCCCGCTCACCCCTGGGAGTGGAGCTATGGGCGATCAAAGACGATCTCAACATTGGCTCCAAAGTGAAAAATGTTCAGTTCAGTATGCCCCAAATGACCTAAGGAGTCGACCAGCCAAGTCTGAGACTCCTACCATGATATGACCTTTTTGGTCAAAAATGCTGTAAAAAGGCTATAAGTCTATCACCTAGCACTCCAATGACACCAAAAATTCAAAATTCTCGCAGCGCATTGAAACTTTGCATGCGGGTAGACCTTGACCTGGAGGTCACGTTTTCACCGTCCTTGACCCCCGCTCACCCCTGGGAGTGGAGCTATGGGCGATCAAAGACGATCTCAACATTGGCTCCAAAGTGAAAAATGTTCAGTTCAGTATGCCCCAAATGACCTAAGGAGTCGACCAGCCAAGTCTGAGACTCCTACCATGATATGACCTTTTTGGTCAAAAATGCTGTAAAAAGGCTATAAGTCTATCACCTAGCACTCCAATGACACCAAAAATTCAAAATTCTCGCAGCGCATTGAAACTTTGCATGCGGGTAGACCTTGACCTGGAGGTCACGTTTTCACCGTCCTTGACCCCCGCTCACCCCTGGGAGTGGAGCTATGGGCGATCAAAGACGATCTCAACATTGGCTCCAAAGTGAAAAATGTTCAGTTCAGTATGCCCCAAATGACCTAAGGAGTCGACCAGCCAAGTCTGAGACTCCTACCATGATATGACCTTTTTGGTCAAAAATGCTGTAAAAAGGCTATAAGTCTATCACCTAGCACTCCAATGACACCAAAAATTCAAAATTCTCGCAGCGCATTGAAACTTTGCATGCGGGTAGACCTTGACCTGGAGGTCACGTTTTCACCGTCCTTGACCCCCGCTCACCCCTGGGAGTGGAGCTATGGGCGATCAAAGACGATCTCAACATTGGCTCCAAAGTGAAAAATGTTCAGTTCAGTATGCCCCAAATGACCTAAGGAGTCGACCAGCCAAGTCTGAGACTCCTACCATGATATGACCTTTTTGGTCAAAAATGCTGTAAAAAGGCTATAAGTCTATCACCTAGCACTCCAATGACACCAAAAATTCAAAATTCTCGCAGCGCATTGAAACTTTGCATGCGGGTAGACCTTGACCTGGAGGTCACGTTTTCACCGTCCTTGACCCCCGCTCACCCCTGGGAGTGGAGCTATGGGCGATCAAAGACGATCTCAACATTGGCTCCAAAGTGAAAAATGTTCAGTTCAGTATGCCCCAAATGACCTAAGGAGTCGACCAGCCAAGTCTGAGACTCCTACCATGATATGACCTTTTTGGTCAAAAATGCTGTAAAAAGGCTATAAGTCTATCACCTAGCACTCCAATGACACCAAAAATTCAAAATTCTCGCAGCGCATTGAAACTTTGCATGCGGGTAGACCTTGACCTGGAGGTCACGTTTTCACCGTCCTTGACCCCCGCTCACCCCTGGGAGTGGAGCTATGGGCGATCAAAGACGATCTCAACATTGGCTCCAAAGTGAAAAATGTTCAGTTCAGTATGCCCCAAATGACCTAAGGAGTCGACCAGCCAAGTCTGAGACTCCTACCATGATATGACCTTTTTGGTCAAAAATGCTGTAAAAAGGCTATAAGTCTATCACCTAGCACTCCAATGACACCAAAAATTCAAAATTCTCGCAGCGCATTGAAACTTTGCATGCGGGTAGACCTTGACCTGGAGGTCACGTTTTCACCGTCCTTGACCCCCGCTCACCCCTGGGAGTGGAGCTATGGGCGATCAAAGACGATCTCAACATTGGCTCCAAAGTGAAAAATGTTCAGTTCAGTATGCCCCAAATGACCTAAGGAGTCGACCAGCCAAGTCTGAGACTCCTACCATGATATGACCTTTTTGGTCAAAAATGCTGTAAAAAGGCTATAAGTCTATCACCTAGCACTCCAATGACACCAAAAATTCAAAATTCTCGCAGCGCATTGAAACTTTGCATGCGGGTAGACCTTGACCTGGAGGTCACGTTTTCACCGTCCTTGACCCCCGCTCACCCCTGGGAGTGGAGCTATGGGCGATCAAAGACGATCTCAACATTGGCTCCAAAGTGAAAAATGTTCAGTTCAGTATGCCCCAAATGACCTAAGGAGTCGACCAGCCAAGTCTGAGACTCCTACCATGATATGACCTTTTTGGTCAAAAATGCTGTAAAAAGGCTATAAGTCTATCACCTAGCACTCCAATGACACCAAAAATTCAAAATTCTCGCAGCGCATTGAAACTTTGCATGCGGGTAGACCTTGACCTGGAGGTCACGTTTTCACCGTCCTTGACCCCCGCTCACCCCTGGGAGTGGAGCTATGGGCGATCAAAGACGATCTCAACATTGGCTCCAAAGTGAAAAATGTTCAGTTCAGTATGCCCCAAATGACCTAAGGAGTCGACCAGCCAAGTCTGAGACTCCTACCATGATATGACCTTTTTGGTCAAAAATGCTGTAAAAAGGCTATAAGTCTATCACCTAGCACTCCAATGACACCAAAAATTCAAAATTCTCGCAGCGCATTGAAACTTTGCATGCGGGTAGACCTTGACCTGGAGGTCACGTTTTCACCGTCCTTGACCCCCGCTCACCCCTGGGAGTGGAGCTATGGGCGATCAAAGACGATCTCAACATTGGCTCCAAAGTGAAAAATGTTCAGTTCAGTATGCCCCAAATGACCTAAGGAGTCGACCAGCCAAGTCTGAGACTCCTACCATGATATGACCTTTTTGGTCAAAAATGCTGTAAAAAGGCTATAAGTCTATCACCTAGCACTCCAATGACACCAAAAATTCAAAATTCTCGCAGCGCATTGAAACTTTGCATGCGGGTAGACCTTGACCTGGAGGTCACGTTTTCACCGTCCTTGACCCCCGCTCACCCCTGGGAGTGGAGCTATGGGCGATCAAAGACGATCTCAACATTGGCTCCAAAGTGAAAAATGTTCAGTTCAGTATGCCCCAAATGACCTAAGGAGTCGACCAGCCAAGTCTGAGACTCCTACCATGATATGACCTTTTTGGTCAAAAATGCTGTAAAAAGGCTATAAGTCTATCACCTAGCACTCCAATGACACCAAAAATTCAAAATTCTCGCAGCGCATTGAAACTTTGCATGCGGGTAGACCTTGACCTGGAGGTCACGTTTTCACCGTCCTTGACCCCCGCTCACCCCTGGGAGTGGAGCTATGGGCGATCAAAGACGATCTCAACATTGGCTCCAAAGTGAAAAATGTTCAGTTCAGTATGCCCCAAATGACCTAAGGAGTCGACCAGCCAAGTCTGAGACTCCTACCATGATATGACCTTTTTGGTCAAAAATGCTGTAAAAAGGCTATAAGTCTATCACCTAGCACTCCAATGACACCAAAAATTCAAAATTCTCGCAGCGCATTGAAACTTTGCATGCGGGTAGACCTTGACCTGGAGGTCACGTTTTCACCGTCCTTGACCCCCGCTCACCCCTGGGAGTGGAGCTATGGGCGATCAAAGACGATCTCAACATTGGCTCCAAAGTGAAAAATGTTCAGTTCAGTATGCCCCAAATGACCTAAGGAGTCGACCAGCCAAGTCTGAGACTCCTACCATGATATGACCTTTTTGGTCAAAAATGCTGTAAAAAGGCTATAAGTCTATCACCTAGCACTCCAATGACACCAAAAATTCAAAATTCTCGCAGCGCATTGAAACTTTGCATGCGGGTAGACCTTGACCTGGAGGTCACGTTTTCACCGTCCTTGACCCCCGCTCACCCCTGGGAGTGGAGCTATGGGCGATCAAAGACGATCTCAACATTGGCTCCAAAGTGAAAAATGTTCAGTTCAGTATGCCCCAAATGACCTAAGGAGTCGACCAGCCAAGTCTGAGACTCCTACCATGATATGACCTTTTTGGTCAAAAATGCTGTAAAAAGGCTATAAGTCTATCACCTAGCACTCCAATGACACCAAAAATTCAAAATTCTCGCAGCGCATTGAAACTTTGCATGCGGGTAGACCTTGACCTGGAGGTCACGTTTTCACCGTCCTTGACCCCCGCTCACCCCTGGGAGTGGAGCTATGGGCGATCAAAGACGATCTCAACATTGGCTCCAAAGTGAAAAATGTTCAGTTCAGTATGCCCCAAATGACCTAAGGAGTCGACCAGCCAAGTCTGAGACTCCTACCATGATATGACCTTTTTGGTCAAAAATGCTGTAAAAAGGCTATAAGTCTATCACCTAGCACTCCAATGACACCAAAAATTCAAAATTCTCGCAGCGCATTGAAACTTTGCATGCGGGTAGACCTTGACCTGGAGGTCACGTTTTCACCGTCCTTGACCCCCGCTCACCCCTGGGAGTGGAGCTATGGGCGATCAAAGACGATCTCAACATTGGCTCCAAAGTGAAAAATGTTCAGTTCAGTATGCCCCAAATGACCTAAGGAGTCGACCAGCCAAGTCTGAGACTCCTACCATGATATGACCTTTTTGGTCAAAAATGCTGTAAAAAGGCTATAAGTCTATCACCTAGCACTCCAATGACACCAAAAATTCAAAATTCTCGCAGCGCATTGAAACTTTGCATGCGGGTAGACCTTGACCTGGAGGTCACGTTTTCACCGTCCTTGACCCCCGCTCACCCCTGGGAGTGGAGCTATGGGCGATCAAAGACGATCTCAACATTGGCTCCAAAGTGAAAAATGTTCAGTTCAGTATGCCCCAAATGACCTAAGGAGTCGACCAGCCAAGTCTGAGACTCCTACCATGATATGACCTTTTTGGTCAAAAATGCTGTAAAAAGGCTATAAGTCTATCACCTAGCACTCCAATGACACCAAAAATTCAAAATTCTCGCAGCGCATTGAAACTTTGCATGCGGGTAGACCTTGACCTGGAGGTCACGTTTTCACCGTCCTTGACCCCCGCTCACCCCTGGGAGTGGAGCTATGGGCGATCAAAGACGATCTCAACATTGGCTCCAAAGTGAAAAATGTTCAGTTCAGTATGCCCCAAATGACCTAAGGAGTCGACCAGCCAAGTCTGAGACTCCTACCATGATATGACCTTTTTGGTCAAAAATGCTGTAAAAAGGCTATAAGTCTATCACCTAGCACTCCAATGACACCAAAAATTCAAAATTCTCGCAGCGCATTGAAACTTTGCATGCGGGTAGACCTTGACCTGGAGGTCACGTTTTCACCGTCCTTGACCCCCGCTCACCCCTGGGAGTGGAGCTATGGGCGATCAAAGACGATCTCAACATTGGCTCCAAAGTGAAAAATGTTCAGTTCAGTATGCCCCAAATGACCTAAGGAGTCGACCAGCCAAGTCTGAGACTCCTACCATGATATGACCTTTTTGGTCAAAAATGCTGTAAAAAGGCTATAAGTCTATCACCTAGCACTCCAATGACACCAAAAATTCAAAATTCTCGCAGCGCATTGAAACTTTGCATGCGGGTAGACCTTGACCTGGAGGTCACGTTTTCACCGTCCTTGACCCCCGCTCACCCCTGGGAGTGGAGCTATGGGCGATCAAAGACGATCTCAACATTGGCTCCAAAGTGAAAAATGTTCAGTTCAGTATGCCCCAAATGACCTAAGGAGTCGACCAGCCAAGTCTGAGACTCCTACCATGATATGACCTTTTTGGTCAAAAATGCTGTAAAAAGGCTATAAGTCTATCACCTAGCACTCCAATGACACCAAAAATTCAAAATTCTCGCAGCGCATTGAAACTTTGCATGCGGGTAGACCTTGACCTGGAGGTCACGTTTTCACCGTCCTTGACCCCCGCTCACCCCTGGGAGTGGAGCTATGGGCGATCAAAGACGATCTCAACATTGGCTCCAAAGTGAAAAATGTTCAGTTCAGTATGCCCCAAATGACCTAAGGAGTCGACCAGCCAAGTCTGAGACTCCTACCATGATATGACCTTTTTGGTCAAAAATGCTGTAAAAAGGCTATAAGTCTATCACCTAGCACTCCAATGACACCAAAAATTCAAAATTCTCGCAGCGCATTGAAACTTTGCATGCGGGTAGACCTTGACCTGGAGGTCACGTTTTCACCGTCCTTGACCCCCGCTCACCCCTGGGAGTGGAGCTATGGGCGATCAAAGACGATCTCAACATTGGCTCCAAAGTGAAAAATGTTCAGTTCAGTATGCCCCAAATGACCTAAGGAGTCGACCAGCCAAGTCTGAGACTCCTACCATGATATGACCTTTTTGGTCAAAAATGCTGTAAAAAGGCTATAAGTCTATCACCTAGCACTCCAATGACACCAAAAATTCAAAATTCTCGCAGCGCATTGAAACTTTGCATGCGGGTAGACCTTGACCTGGAGGTCACGTTTTCACCGTCCTTGACCCCCGCTCACCCCTGGGAGTGGAGCTATGGGCGATCAAAGACGATCTCAACATTGGCTCCAAAGTGAAAAATGTTCAGTTCAGTATGCCCCAAATGACCTAAGGAGTCGACCAGCCAAGTCTGAGACTCCTACCATGATATGACCTTTTTGGTCAAAAATGCTGTAAAAAGGCTATAAGTCTATCACCTAGCACTCCAATGACACCAAAAATTCAAAATTCTCGCAGCGCATTGAAACTTTGCATGCGGGTAGACCTTGACCTGGAGGTCACGTTTTCACCGTCCTTGACCCCCGCTCACCCCTGGGAGTGGAGCTATGGGCGATCAAAGACGATCTCAACATTGGCTCCAAAGTGAAAAATGTTCAGTTCAGTATGCCCCAAATGACCTAAGGAGTCGACCAGCCAAGTCTGAGACTCCTACCATGATATGACCTTTTTGGTCAAAAATGCTGTAAAAAGGCTATAAGTCTATCACCTAGCACTCCAATGACACCAAAAATTCAAAATTCTCGCAGCGCATTGAAACTTTGCATGCGGGTAGACCTTGACCTGGAGGTCACGTTTTCACCGTCCTTGACCCCCGCTCACCCCTGGGAGTGGAGCTATGGGCGATCAAAGACGATCTCAACATTGGCTCCAAAGTGAAAAATGTTCAGTTCAGTATGCCCCAAATGACCTAAGGAGTCGACCAGCCAAGTCTGAGACTCCTACCATGATATGACCTTTTTGGTCAAAAATGCTGTAAAAAGGCTATAAGTCTATCACCTAGCACTCCAATGACACCAAAAATTCAAAATTCTCGCAGCGCATTGAAACTTTGCATGCGGGTAGACCTTGACCTGGAGGTCACGTTTTCACCGTCCTTGACCCCCGCTCACCCCTGGGAGTGGAGCTATGGGCGATCAAAGACGATCTCAACATTGGCTCCAAAGTGAAAAATGTTCAGTTCAGTATGCCCCAAATGACCTAAGGAGTCGACCAGCCAAGTCTGAGACTCCTACCATGATATGACCTTTTTGGTCAAAAATGCTGTAAAAAGGCTATAAGTCTATCACCTAGCACTCCAATGACACCAAAAATTCAAAATTCTCGCAGCGCATTGAAACTTTGCATGCGGGTAGACCTTGACCTGGAGGTCACGTTTTCACCGTCCTTGACCCCCGCTCACCCCTGGGAGTGGAGCTATGGGCGATCAAAGACGATCTCAACATTGGCTCCAAAGTGAAAAATGTTCAGTTCAGTATGCCCCAAATGACCTAAGGAGTCGACCAGCCAAGTCTGAGACTCCTACCATGATATGACCTTTTTGGTCAAAAATGCTGTAAAAAGGCTATAAGTCTATCACCTAGCACTCCAATGACACCAAAAATTCAAAATTCTCGCAGCGCATTGAAACTTTGCATGCGGGTAGACCTTGACCTGGAGGTCACGTTTTCACCGTCCTTGACCCCCGCTCACCCCTGGGAGTGGAGCTATGGGCGATCAAAGACGATCTCAACATTGGCTCCAAAGTGAAAAATGTTCAGTTCAGTATGCCCCAAATGACCTAAGGAGTCGACCAGCCAAGTCTGAGACTCCTACCATGATATGACCTTTTTGGTCAAAAATGCTGTAAAAAGGCTATAAGTCTATCACCTAGCACTCCAATGACACCAAAAATTCAAAATTCTCGCAGCGCATTGAAACTTTGCATGCGGGTAGACCTTGACCTGGAGGTCACGTTTTCACCGTCCTTGACCCCCGCTCACCCCTGGGAGTGGAGCTATGGGCGATCAAAGACGATCTCAACATTGGCTCCAAAGTGAAAAATGTTCAGTTCAGTATGCCCCAAATGACCTAAGGAGTCGACCAGCCAAGTCTGAGACTCCTACCATGATATGACCTTTTTGGTCAAAAATGCTGTAAAAAGGCTATAAGTCTATCACCTAGCACTCCAATGACACCAAAAATTCAAAATTCTCGCAGCGCATTGAAACTTTGCATGCGGGTAGACCTTGACCTGGAGGTCACGTTTTCACCGTCCTTGACCCCCGCTCACCCCTGGGAGTGGAGCTATGGGCGATCAAAGACGATCTCAACATTGGCTCCAAAGTGAAAAATGTTCAGTTCAGTATGCCCCAAATGACCTAAGGAGTCGACCAGCCAAGTCTGAGACTCCTACCATGATATGACCTTTTTGGTCAAAAATGCTGTAAAAAGGCTATAAGTCTATCACCTAGCACTCCAATGACACCAAAAATTCAAAATTCTCGCAGCGCATTGAAACTTTGCATGCGGGTAGACCTTGACCTGGAGGTCACGTTTTCACCGTCCTTGACCCCCGCTCACCCCTGGGAGTGGAGCTATGGGCGATCAAAGACGATCTCAACATTGGCTCCAAAGTGAAAAATGTTCAGTTCAGTATGCCCCAAATGACCTAAGGAGTCGACCAGCCAAGTCTGAGACTCCTACCATGATATGACCTTTTTGGTCAAAAATGCTGTAAAAAGGCTATAAGTCTATCACCTAGCACTCCAATGACACCAAAAATTCAAAATTCTCGCAGCGCATTGAAACTTTGCATGCGGGTAGACCTTGACCTGGAGGTCACGTTTTCACCGTCCTTGACCCCCGCTCACCCCTGGGAGTGGAGCTATGGGCGATCAAAGACGATCTCAACATTGGCTCCAAAGTGAAAAATGTTCAGTTCAGTATGCCCCAAATGACCTAAGGAGTCGACCAGCCAAGTCTGAGACTCCTACCATGATATGACCTTTTTGGTCAAAAATGCTGTAAAAAGGCTATAAGTCTATCACCTAGCACTCCAATGACACCAAAAATTCAAAATTCTCGCAGCGCATTGAAACTTTGCATGCGGGTAGACCTTGACCTGGAGGTCACGTTTTCACCGTCCTTGACCCCCGCTCACCCCTGGGAGTGGAGCTATGGGCGATCAAAGACGATCTCAACATTGGCTCCAAAGTGAAAAATGTTCAGTTCAGTATGCCCCAAATGACCTAAGGAGTCGACCAGCCAAGTCTGAGACTCCTACCATGATATGACCTTTTTGGTCAAAAATGCTGTAAAAAGGCTATAAGTCTATCACCTAGCACTCCAATGACACCAAAAATTCAAAATTCTCGCAGCGCATTGAAACTTTGCATGCGGGTAGACCTTGACCTGGAGGTCACGTTTTCACCGTCCTTGACCCCCGCTCACCCCTGGGAGTGGAGCTATGGGCGATCAAAGACGATCTCAACATTGGCTCCAAAGTGAAAAATGTTCAGTTCAGTATGCCCCAAATGACCTAAGGAGTCGACCAGCCAAGTCTGAGACTCCTACCATGATATGACCTTTTTGGTCAAAAATGCTGTAAAAAGGCTATAAGTCTATCACCTAGCACTCCAATGACACCAAAAATTCAAAATTCTCGCAGCGCATTGAAACTTTGCATGCGGGTAGACCTTGACCTGGAGGTCACGTTTTCACCGTCCTTGACCCCCGCTCACCCCTGGGAGTGGAGCTATGGGCGATCAAAGACGATCTCAACATTGGCTCCAAAGTGAAAAATGTTCAGTTCAGTATGCCCCAAATGACCTAAGGAGTCGACCAGCCAAGTCTGAGACTCCTACCATGATATGACCTTTTTGGTCAAAAATGCTGTAAAAAGGCTATAAGTCTATCACCTAGCACTCCAATGACACCAAAAATTCAAAATTCTCGCAGCGCATTGAAACTTTGCATGCGGGTAGACCTTGACCTGGAGGTCACGTTTTCACCGTCCTTGACCCCCGCTCACCCCTGGGAGTGGAGCTATGGGCGATCAAAGACGATCTCAACATTGGCTCCAAAGTGAAAAATGTTCAGTTCAGTATGCCCCAAATGACCTAAGGAGTCGACCAGCCAAGTCTGAGACTCCTACCATGATATGACCTTTTTGGTCAAAAATGCTGTAAAAAGGCTATAAGTCTATCACCTAGCACTCCAATGACACCAAAAATTCAAAATTCTCGCAGCGCATTGAAACTTTGCATGCGGGTAGACCTTGACCTGGAGGTCACGTTTTCACCGTCCTTGACCCCCGCTCACCCCTGGGAGTGGAGCTATGGGCGATCAAAGACGATCTCAACATTGGCTCCAAAGTGAAAAATGTTCAGTTCAGTATGCCCCAAATGACCTAAGGAGTCGACCAGCCAAGTCTGAGACTCCTACCATGATATGACCTTTTTGGTCAAAAATGCTGTAAAAAGGCTATAAGTCTATCACCTAGCACTCCAATGACACCAAAAATTCAAAATTCTCGCAGCGCATTGAAACTTTGCATGCGGGTAGACCTTGACCTGGAGGTCACGTTTTCACCGTCCTTGACCCCCGCTCACCCCTGGGAGTGGAGCTATGGGCGATCAAAGACGATCTCAACATTGGCTCCAAAGTGAAAAATGTTCAGTTCAGTATGCCCCAAATGACCTAAGGAGTCGACCAGCCAAGTCTGAGACTCCTACCATGATATGACCTTTTTGGTCAAAAATGCTGTAAAAAGGCTATAAGTCTATCACCTAGCACTCCAATGACACCAAAAATTCAAAATTCTCGCAGCGCATTGAAACTTTGCATGCGGGTAGACCTTGACCTGGAGGTCACGTTTTCACCGTCCTTGACCCCCGCTCACCCCTGGGAGTGGAGCTATGGGCGATCAAAGACGATCTCAACATTGGCTCCAAAGTGAAAAATGTTCAGTTCAGTATGCCCCAAATGACCTAAGGAGTCGACCAGCCAAGTCTGAGACTCCTACCATGATATGACCTTTTTGGTCAAAAATGCTGTAAAAAGGCTATAAGTCTATCACCTAGCACTCCAATGACACCAAAAATTCAAAATTCTCGCAGCGCATTGAAACTTTGCATGCGGGTAGACCTTGACCTGGAGGTCACGTTTTCACCGTCCTTGACCCCCGCTCACCCCTGGGAGTGGAGCTATGGGCGATCAAAGACGATCTCAACATTGGCTCCAAAGTGAAAAATGTTCAGTTCAGTATGCCCCAAATGACCTAAGGAGTCGACCAGCCAAGTCTGAGACTCCTACCATGATATGACCTTTTTGGTCAAAAATGCTGTAAAAAGGCTATAAGTCTATCACCTAGCACTCCAATGACACCAAAAATTCAAAATTCTCGCAGCGCATTGAAACTTTGCATGCGGGTAGACCTTGACCTGGAGGTCACGTTTTCACCGTCCTTGACCCCCGCTCACCCCTGGGAGTGGAGCTATGGGCGATCAAAGACGATCTCAACATTGGCTCCAAAGTGAAAAATGTTCAGTTCAGTATGCCCCAAATGACCTAAGGAGTCGACCAGCCAAGTCTGAGACTCCTACCATGATATGACCTTTTTGGTCAAAAATGCTGTAAAAAGGCTATAAGTCTATCACCTAGCACTCCAATGACACCAAAAATTCAAAATTCTCGCAGCGCATTGAAACTTTGCATGCGGGTAGACCTTGACCTGGAGGTCACGTTTTCACCGTCCTTGACCCCCGCTCACCCCTGGGAGTGGAGCTATGGGCGATCAAAGACGATCTCAACATTGGCTCCAAAGTGAAAAATGTTCAGTTCAGTATGCCCCAAATGACCTAAGGAGTCGACCAGCCAAGTCTGAGACTCCTACCATGATATGACCTTTTTGGTCAAAAATGCTGTAAAAAGGCTATAAGTCTATCACCTAGCACTCCAATGACACCAAAAATTCAAAATTCTCGCAGCGCATTGAAACTTTGCATGCGGGTAGACCTTGACCTGGAGGTCACGTTTTCACCGTCCTTGACCCCCGCTCACCCCTGGGAGTGGAGCTATGGGCGATCAAAGACGATCTCAACATTGGCTCCAAAGTGAAAAATGTTCAGTTCAGTATGCCCCAAATGACCTAAGGAGTCGACCAGCCAAGTCTGAGACTCCTACCATGATATGACCTTTTTGGTCAAAAATGCTGTAAAAAGGCTATAAGTCTATCACCTAGCACTCCAATGACACCAAAAATTCAAAATTCTCGCAGCGCATTGAAACTTTGCATGCGGGTAGACCTTGACCTGGAGGTCACGTTTTCACCGTCCTTGACCCCCGCTCACCCCTGGGAGTGGAGCTATGGGCGATCAAAGACGATCTCAACATTGGCTCCAAAGTGAAAAATGTTCAGTTCAGTATGCCCCAAATGACCTAAGGAGTCGACCAGCCAAGTCTGAGACTCCTACCATGATATGACCTTTTTGGTCAAAAATGCTGTAAAAAGGCTATAAGTCTATCACCTAGCACTCCAATGACACCAAAAATTCAAAATTCTCGCAGCGCATTGAAACTTTGCATGCGGGTAGACCTTGACCTGGAGGTCACGTTTTCACCGTCCTTGACCCCCGCTCACCCCTGGGAGTGGAGCTATGGGCGATCAAAGACGATCTCAACATTGGCTCCAAAGTGAAAAATGTTCAGTTCAGTATGCCCCAAATGACCTAAGGAGTCGACCAGCCAAGTCTGAGACTCCTACCATGATATGACCTTTTTGGTCAAAAATGCTGTAAAAAGGCTATAAGTCTATCACCTAGCACTCCAATGACACCAAAAATTCAAAATTCTCGCAGCGCATTGAAACTTTGCATGCGGGTAGACCTTGACCTGGAGGTCACGTTTTCACCGTCCTTGACCCCCGCTCACCCCTGGGAGTGGAGCTATGGGCGATCAAAGACGATCTCAACATTGGCTCCAAAGTGAAAAATGTTCAGTTCAGTATGCCCCAAATGACCTAAGGAGTCGACCAGCCAAGTCTGAGACTCCTACCATGATATGACCTTTTTGGTCAAAAATGCTGTAAAAAGGCTATAAGTCTATCACCTAGCACTCCAATGACACCAAAAATTCAAAATTCTCGCAGCGCATTGAAACTTTGCATGCGGGTAGACCTTGACCTGGAGGTCACGTTTTCACCGTCCTTGACCCCCGCTCACCCCTGGGAGTGGAGCTATGGGCGATCAAAGACGATCTCAACATTGGCTCCAAAGTGAAAAATGTTCAGTTCAGTATGCCCCAAATGACCTAAGGAGTCGACCAGCCAAGTCTGAGACTCCTACCATGATATGACCTTTTTGGTCAAAAATGCTGTAAAAAGGCTATAAGTCTATCACCTAGCACTCCAATGACACCAAAAATTCAAAATTCTCGCAGCGCATTGAAACTTTGCATGCGGGTAGACCTTGACCTGGAGGTCACGTTTTCACCGTCCTTGACCCCCGCTCACCCCTGGGAGTGGAGCTATGGGCGATCAAAGACGATCTCAACATTGGCTCCAAAGTGAAAAATGTTCAGTTCAGTATGCCCCAAATGACCTAAGGAGTCGACCAGCCAAGTCTGAGACTCCTACCATGATATGACCTTTTTGGTCAAAAATGCTGTAAAAAGGCTATAAGTCTATCACCTAGCACTCCAATGACACCAAAAATTCAAAATTCTCGCAGCGCATTGAAACTTTGCATGCGGGTAGACCTTGACCTGGAGGTCACGTTTTCACCGTCCTTGACCCCCGCTCACCCCTGGGAGTGGAGCTATGGGCGATCAAAGACGATCTCAACATTGGCTCCAAAGTGAAAAATGTTCAGTTCAGTATGCCCCAAATGACCTAAGGAGTCGACCAGCCAAGTCTGAGACTCCTACCATGATATGACCTTTTTGGTCAAAAATGCTGTAAAAAGGCTATAAGTCTATCACCTAGCACTCCAATGACACCAAAAATTCAAAATTCTCGCAGCGCATTGAAACTTTGCATGCGGGTAGACCTTGACCTGGAGGTCACGTTTTCACCGTCCTTGACCCCCGCTCACCCCTGGGAGTGGAGCTATGGGCGATCAAAGACGATCTCAACATTGGCTCCAAAGTGAAAAATGTTCAGTTCAGTATGCCCCAAATGACCTAAGGAGTCGACCAGCCAAGTCTGAGACTCCTACCATGATATGACCTTTTTGGTCAAAAATGCTGTAAAAAGGCTATAAGTCTATCACCTAGCACTCCAATGACACCAAAAATTCAAAATTCTCGCAGCGCATTGAAACTTTGCATGCGGGTAGACCTTGACCTGGAGGTCACGTTTTCACCGTCCTTGACCCCCGCTCACCCCTGGGAGTGGAGCTATGGGCGATCAAAGACGATCTCAACATTGGCTCCAAAGTGAAAAATGTTCAGTTCAGTATGCCCCAAATGACCTAAGGAGTCGACCAGCCAAGTCTGAGACTCCTACCATGATATGACCTTTTTGGTCAAAAATGCTGTAAAAAGGCTATAAGTCTATCACCTAGCACTCCAATGACACCAAAAATTCAAAATTCTCGCAGCGCATTGAAACTTTGCATGCGGGTAGACCTTGACCTGGAGGTCACGTTTTCACCGTCCTTGACCCCCGCTCACCCCTGGGAGTGGAGCTATGGGCGATCAAAGACGATCTCAACATTGGCTCCAAAGTGAAAAATGTTCAGTTCAGTATGCCCCAAATGACCTAAGGAGTCGACCAGCCAAGTCTGAGACTCCTACCATGATATGACCTTTTTGGTCAAAAATGCTGTAAAAAGGCTATAAGTCTATCACCTAGCACTCCAATGACACCAAAAATTCAAAATTCTCGCAGCGCATTGAAACTTTGCATGCGGGTAGACCTTGACCTGGAGGTCACGTTTTCACCGTCCTTGACCCCCGCTCACCCCTGGGAGTGGAGCTATGGGCGATCAAAGACGATCTCAACATTGGCTCCAAAGTGAAAAATGTTCAGTTCAGTATGCCCCAAATGACCTAAGGAGTCGACCAGCCAAGTCTGAGACTCCTACCATGATATGACCTTTTTGGTCAAAAATGCTGTAAAAAGGCTATAAGTCTATCACCTAGCACTCCAATGACACCAAAAATTCAAAATTCTCGCAGCGCATTGAAACTTTGCATGCGGGTAGACCTTGACCTGGAGGTCACGTTTTCACCGTCCTTGACCCCCGCTCACCCCTGGGAGTGGAGCTATGGGCGATCAAAGACGATCTCAACATTGGCTCCAAAGTGAAAAATGTTCAGTTCAGTATGCCCCAAATGACCTAAGGAGTCGACCAGCCAAGTCTGAGACTCCTACCATGATATGACCTTTTTGGTCAAAAATGCTGTAAAAAGGCTATAAGTCTATCACCTAGCACTCCAATGACACCAAAAATTCAAAATTCTCGCAGCGCATTGAAACTTTGCATGCGGGTAGACCTTGACCTGGAGGTCACGTTTTCACCGTCCTTGACCCCCGCTCACCCCTGGGAGTGGAGCTATGGGCGATCAAAGACGATCTCAACATTGGCTCCAAAGTGAAAAATGTTCAGTTCAGTATGCCCCAAATGACCTAAGGAGTCGACCAGCCAAGTCTGAGACTCCTACCATGATATGACCTTTTTGGTCAAAAATGCTGTAAAAAGGCTATAAGTCTATCACCTAGCACTCCAATGACACCAAAAATTCAAATTCTCGCAGCGCATTGAAACTTTGCATGCGGGTAGACCTTGACCTGGAGGTCACGTTTTCACCGTCCTTGACCCCCGCTCACCCCTGGGAGTGGAGCTATGGGCGATCAAAGACGATCTCAACATTGGCTCCAAAGTGAAAAATGTTCAGTTCAGTATGCCCCAAATGACCTAAGGAGTCGACCAGCCAAGTCTGAGACTCCTACCATGATATGACCTTTTTGGTCAAAAATGCTGTAAAAAGGCTATAAGTCTATCACCTAGCACTCCAATGACACCAAAAATTCAAAATTCTCGCAGCGCATTGAAACTTTGCATGCGGGTAGACCTTGACCTGGAGGTCACGTTTTCACCGTCCTTGACCCCCGCTCACCCCCTGGGAGTGGAGCTATGGGCGATCAAAGACGATCTCAACATTGGCTCCAAAGTGAAAAATGTTCAGTTCAGTATGCCCCAAATGACCTAAGGAGTCGACCAGCCAAGTCTGAGACTCCTACCATGATATGACCTTTTTGGTCAAAAATGCTGTAAAAAGGCTATAAGTCTATCACCTAGCACTCCAATGACACCAAAAATTCAAAATTCTCGCAGCGCATTGAAACTTTGCATGCGGGTAGACCTTGACCTGGAGGTCACGTTTTCACCGTCCTTGACCCCCGCTCACCCCTGGGAGTGGAGCTATGGGCGATCAAAGACGATCTCAACATTGGCTCCAAAGTGAAAAATGTTCAGTTCAGTATGCCCCAAATGACCTAAGGAGTCGACCAGCCAAGTCTGAGACTCCTACCATGATATGACCTTTTTGGTCAAAAATGCTGTAAAAAGGCTATAAGTCTATCACCTAGCACTCCAATGACACCAAAAATTCAAAATTCTCGCAGCGCATTGAAACTTTGCATGCGGGTAGACCTTGACCTGGAGGTCACGTTTTCACCGTCCTTGACCCCCGCTCACCCCTGGGAGTGGAGCTATGGGCGATCAAAGACGATCTCAACATTGGCTCCAAAGTGAAAAATGTTCAGTTCAGTATGCCCCAAATGACCTAAGGAGTCGACCAGCCAAGTCTGAGACTCCTACCATGATATGACCTTTTTGGTCAAAAATGCTGTAAAAAGGCTATAAGTCTATCACCTAGCACTCCAATGACACCAAAAATTCAAAATTCTCGCAGCGCATTGAAACTTTGCATGCGGGTAGACCTTGACCTGGAGGTCACGTTTTCACCGTCCTTGACCCCCGCTCACCCCTGGGAGTGGAGCTATGGGCGATCAAAGACGATCTCAACATTGGCTCCAAAGTGAAAAATGTTCAGTTCAGTATGCCCCAAATGACCTAAGGAGTCGACCAGCCAAGTCTGAGACTCCTACCATGATATGACCTTTTTGGTCAAAAATGCTGTAAAAAGGCTATAAGTCTATCACCTAGCACTCCAATGACACCAAAAATTCAAAATTCTCGCAGCGCATTGAAACTTTGCATGCGGGTAGACCTTGACCTGGAGGTCACGTTTTCACCGTCCTTGACCCCCGCTCACCCCTGGGAGTGGAGCTATGGGCGATCAAAGACGATCTCAACATTGGCTCCAAAGTGAAAAATGTTCAGTTCAGTATGCCCCAAATGACCTAAGGAGTCGACCAGCCAAGTCTGAGACTCCTACCATGATATGACCTTTTTGGTCAAAAATGCTGTAAAAAGGCTATAAGTCTATCACCTAGCACTCCAATGACACCAAAAATTCAAAATTCTCGCAGCGCATTGAAACTTTGCATGCGGGTAGACCTTGACCTGGAGGTCACGTTTTCACCGTCCTTGACCCCCGCTCACCCCTGGGAGTGGAGCTATGGGCGATCAAAGACGATCTCAACATTGGCTCCAAAGTGAAAAATGTTCAGTTCAGTATGCCCCAAATGACCTAAGGAGTCGACCAGCCAAGTCTGAGACTCCTACCATGATATGACCTTTTTGGTCAAAAATGCTGTAAAAAGGCTATAAGTCTATCACCTAGCACTCCAATGACACCAAAAATTCAAAATTCTCGCAGCGCATTGAAACTTTGCATGCGGGTAGACCTTGACCTGGAGGTCACGTTTTCACCGTCCTTGACCCCCGCTCACCCCTGGGAGTGGAGCTATGGGCGATCAAAGACGATCTCAACATTGGCTCCAAAGTGAAAAATGTTCAGTTCAGTATGCCCCAAATGACCTAAGGAGTCGACCAGCCAAGTCTGAGACTCCTACCATGATATGACCTTTTTGGTCAAAAATGCTGTAAAAAGGCTATAAGTCTATCACCTAGCACTCCAATGACACCAAAAATTCAAAATTCTCGCAGCGCATTGAAACTTTGCATGCGGGTAGACCTTGACCTGGAGGTCACGTTTTCACCGTCCTTGACCCCCGCTCACCCCTGGGAGTGGAGCTATGGGCGATCAAAGACGATCTCAACATTGGCTCCAAAGTGAAAAATGTTCAGTTCAGTATGCCCCAAATGACCTAAGGAGTCGACCAGCCAAGTCTGAGACTCCTACCATGATATGACCTTTTTGGTCAAAAATGCTGTAAAAAGGCTATAAGTCTATCACCTAGCACTCCAATGACACCAAAAATTCAAAATTCTCGCAGCGCATTGAAACTTTGCATGCGGGTAGACCTTGACCTGGAGGTCACGTTTTCACCGTCCTTGACCCCCGCTCACCCCTGGGAGTGGAGCTATGGGCGATCAAAGACGATCTCAACATTGGCTCCAAAGTGAAAAATGTTCAGTTCAGTATGCCCCAAATGACCTAAGGAGTCGACCAGCCAAGTCTGAGACTCCTACCATGATATGACCTTTTTGGTCAAAAATGCTGTAAAAAGGCTATAAGTCTATCACCTAGCACTCCAATGACACCAAAAATTCAAAATTCTCGCAGCGCATTGAAACTTTGCATGCGGGTAGACCTTGACCTGGAGGTCACGTTTTCACCGTCCTTGACCCCCGCTCACCCCTGGGAGTGGAGCTATGGGCGATCAAAGACGATCTCAACATTGGCTCCAAAGTGAAAAATGTTCAGTTCAGTATGCCCCAAATGACCTAAGGAGTCGACCAGCCAAGTCTGAGACTCCTACCATGATATGACCTTTTTGGTCAAAAATGCTGTAAAAAGGCTATAAGTCTATCACCTAGCACTCCAATGACACCAAAAATTCAAAATTCTCGCAGCGCATTGAAACTTTGCATGCGGGTAGACCTTGACCTGGAGGTCACGTTTTCACCGTCCTTGACCCCCGCTCACCCCTGGGAGTGGAGCTATGGGCGATCAAAGACGATCTCAACATTGGCTCCAAAGTGAAAAATGTTCAGTTCAGTATGCCCCAAATGACCTAAGGAGTCGACCAGCCAAGTCTGAGACTCCTACCATGATATGACCTTTTTGGTCAAAAATGCTGTAAAAAGGCTATAAGTCTATCACCTAGCACTCCAATGACACCAAAAATTCAAAATTCTCGCAGCGCATTGAAACTTTGCATGCGGGTAGACCTTGACCTGGAGGTCACGTTTTCACCGTCCTTGACCCCCGCTCACCCCTGGGAGTGGAGCTATGGGCGATCAAAGACGATCTCAACATTGGCTCCAAAGTGAAAAATGTTCAGTTCAGTATGCCCCAAATGACCTAAGGAGTCGACCAGCCAAGTCTGAGACTCCTACCATGATATGACCTTTTTGGTCAAAAATGCTGTAAAAAGGCTATAAGTCTATCACCTAGCACTCCAATGACACCAAAAATTCAAAATTCTCGCAGCGCATTGAAACTTTGCATGCGGGTAGACCTTGACCTGGAGGTCACGTTTTCACCGTCCTTGACCCCCGCTCACCCCTGGGAGTGGAGCTATGGGCGATCAAAGACGATCTCAACATTGGCTCCAAAGTGAAAAATGTTCAGTTCAGTATGCCCCAAATGACCTAAGGAGTCGACCAGCCAAGTCTGAGACTCCTACCATGATATGACCTTTTTGGTCAAAAATGCTGTAAAAAGGCTATAAGTCTATCACCTAGCACTCCAATGACACCAAAAATTCAAAATTCTCGCAGCGCATTGAAACTTTGCATGCGGGTAGACCTTGACCTGGAGGTCACGTTTTCACCGTCCTTGACCCCCCGCTCACCCCTGGGAGTGGAGCTATGGGCGATCAAAGACGATCTCAACATTGGCTCCAAAGTGAAAAATGTTCAGTTCAGTATGCCCCAAATGACCTAAGGAGTCGACCAGCCAAGTCTGAGACTCCTACCATGATATGACCTTTGTTGGTCAAAAATGCTGTAAAAAGGCTATAAGTCTATCACCTAGCACTCCAATGACACCAAAAATTCAAAATTCTCGCAGCGCATTGAAACTTTGCATGCGGGTAGACCTTGACCTGGAGGTCACGTTTTCACCGTCCTTGACCCCCGCTCACCCCTGGGAGTGGAGCTATGGGCGATCAAAGACGATCTCAACATTGGCTCCAAAGTGAAAAATGTTCAGTTCAGTATGCCCCAAATGACCTAAGGAGTCGACCAGCCAAGTCTGAGACTCCTACCATGATATGACCTTTTTGGTCAAAAATGCTGTAAAAAGGCTATAAGTCTATCACCTAGCACTCCAATGACACCAAAAATTCAAAATTCTCGCAGCGCATTGAAACTTTGCATGCGGGTAGACCTTGACCTGGAGGTCACGTTTTCACCGTCCTTGACCCCCGCTCACCCCTGGGAGTGGAGCTATGGGCGATCAAAGACGATCTCAACATTGGCTCCAAAGTGAAAAATGTTCAGTTCAGTATGCCCCAAATGACCTAAGGAGTCGACCAGCCAAGTCTGAGACTCCTACCATGATATGACCTTTTTGGTCAAAAATGCTGTAAAAAGGCTATAAGTCTATCACCTAGCACTCCAATGACACCAAAAATTCAAAATTCTCGCAGCGCATTGAAACTTTGCATGCGGGTAGACCTTGACCTGGAGGTCACGTTTTCACCGTCCTTGACCCCCGCTCACCCCTGGGAGTGGAGCTATGGGCGATCAAAGACGATCTCAACATTGGCTCCAAAGTGAAAAATGTTCAGTTCAGTATGCCCCAAATGACCTAAGGAGTCGACCAGCCAAGTCTGAGACTCCTACCATGATATGACCTTTTTGGTCAAAAATGCTGTAAAAAGGCTATAAGTCTATCACCTAGCACTCCAATGACACCAAAAATTCAAAATTCTCGCAGCGCATTGAAACTTTGCATGCGGGTAGACCTTGACCTGGAGGTCACGTTTTCACCGTCCTTGACCCCCGCTCACCCCTGGGAGTGGAGCTATGGGCGATCAAAGACGATCTCAACATTGGCTCCAAAGTGAAAAATGTTCAGTTCAGTATGCCCCAAATGACCTAAGGAGTCGACCAGCCAAGTCTGAGACTCCTACCATGATATGACCTTTTTGGTCAAAAATGCTGTAAAAAGGCTATAAGTCTATCACCTAGCACTCCAATGACACCAAAAATTCAAAATTCTCGCAGCGCATTGAAACTTTGCATGCGGGTAGACCTTGACCTGGAGGTCACGTTTTCACCGTCCTTGACCCCCGCTCACCCCTGGGAGTGGAGCTATGGGCGATCAAAGACGATCTCAACATTGGCTCCAAAGTGAAAAATGTTCAGTTCAGTATGCCCCAAATGACCTAAGGAGTCGACCAGCCAAGTCTGAGACTCCTACCATGATATGACCTTTTTGGTCAAAAATGCTGTAAAAAGGCTATAAGTCTATCACCTAGCACTCCAATGACACCAAAAATTCAAAATTCTCGCAGCGCATTGAAACTTTGCATGCGGGTAGACCTTGACCTGGAGGTCACGTTTTCACCGTCCTTGACCCCCGCTCACCCCTGGGAGTGGAGCTATGGGCGATCAAAGACGATCTCAACATTGGCTCCAAAGTGAAAAATGTTCAGTTCAGTATGCCCCAAATGACCTAAGGAGTCGACCAGCCAAGTCTGAGACTCCTACCATGATATGACCTTTTTGGTCAAAAATGCTGTAAAAAGGCTATAAGTCTATCACCTAGCACTCCAATGACACCAAAAATTCAAAATTCTCGCAGCGCATTGAAACTTTGCATGCGGGTAGACCTTGACCTGGAGGTCACGTTTTCACCGTCCTTGACCCCCGCTCACCCCTGGGAGTGGAGCTATGGGCGATCAAAGACGATCTCAACATTGGCTCCAAAGTGAAAAATGTTCAGTTCAGTATGCCCCAAATGACCTAAGGAGTCGACCAGCCAAGTCTGAGACTCCTACCATGATATGACCTTTTTGGTCAAAAATGCTGTAAAAAGGCTATAAGTCTATCACCTAGCACTCCAATGACACCAAAAATTCAAAATTCTCGCAGCGCATTGAAACTTTGCATGCGGGTAGACCTTGACCTGGAGGTCACGTTTTCACCGTCCTTGACCCCCGCTCACCCCTGGGAGTGGAGCTATGGGCGATCAAAGACGATCTCAACATTGGCTCCAAAGTGAAAAATGTTCAGTTCAGTATGCCCCAAATGACCTAAGGAGTCGACCAGCCAAGTCTGAGACTCCTACCATGATATGACCTTTTTGGTCAAAAATGCTGTAAAAAGGCTATAAGTCTATCACCTAGCACTCCAATGACACCAAAAATTCAAAATTCTCGCAGCGCATTGAAACTTTGCATGCGGGTAGACCTTGACCTGGAGGTCACGTTTTCACCGTCCTTGACCCCCGCTCACCCCTGGGAGTGGAGCTATGGGCGATCAAAGACGATCTCAACATTGGCTCCAAAGTGAAAAATGTTCAGTTCAGTATGCCCCAAATGACCTAAGGAGTCGACCAGCCAAGTCTGAGACTCCTACCATGATATGACCTTTTTGGTCAAAAATGCTGTAAAAAGGCTATAAGTCTATCACCTAGCACTCCAATGACACCAAAAATTCAAAATTCTCGCAGCGCATTGAAACTTTGCATGCGGGTAGACCTTGACCTGGAGGTCACGTTTTCACCGTCCTTGACCCCCGCTCACCCCTGGGAGTGGAGCTATGGGCGATCAAAGACGATCTCAACATTGGCTCCAAAGTGAAAAATGTTCAGTTCAGTATGCCCCAAATGACCTAAGGAGTCGACCAGCCAAGTCTGAGACTCCTACCATGATATGACCTTTTTGGTCAAAAATGCTGTAAAAAGGCTATAAGTCTATCACCTAGCACTCCAATGACACCAAAAATTCAAAATTCTCGCAGCGCATTGAAACTTTGCATGCGGGTAGACCTTGACCTGGAGGTCACGTTTTCACCGTCCTTGACCCCCGCTCACCCCTGGGAGTGGAGCTATGGGCGATCAAAGACGATCTCAACATTGGCTCCAAAGTGAAAAATGTTCAGTTCAGTATGCCCCAAATGACCTAAGGAGTCGACCAGCCAAGTCTGAGACTCCTACCATGATATGACCTTTTTGGTCAAAAATGCTGTAAAAAGGCTATAAGTCTATCACCTAGCACTCCAATGACACCAAAAATTCAAAATTCTCGCAGCGCATTGAAACTTTGCATGCGGGTAGACCTTGACCTGGAGGTCACGTTTTCACCGTCCTTGACCCCCGCTCACCCCTGGGAGTGGAGCTATGGGCGATCAAAGACGATCTCAACATTG
>NW_025963994.1:0-41088 GCF_023055435.1 Haliotis rufescens | reverse complement strand
ACCGATTCGATTTACCCAGTGACACACATGTACAATTATAACAACAACAATCATCATCATCAACACCACCATTCTATCGCAAACGGGTTTTTTCCCCTTATTACTATACATTATGTATAATATATTAATAATAAAATAGGATATGTGTGTATCGTATGTATATCCTATATACAGTGTAAGTAACTATAAGCAAGCAGGGAATATGTCGTTTGTTGTTTTGTTTTGTTTTGTTTTCATCATATTTGCAAGCATTCTTTTGTGAGATTTGGTGGTCCTGAAAAGGACCGTTGGAGTAGAAGAGTGGGCAGGATTTTTACTTTCCGGCGGACTTCTGGGTCTTCTTGGGGAGAAGAACAGCCTGGATGTTGGGGAGGACACCACCCTGGGCGATGGTGACTCCGGACAGAAGTTTGTTCAACTCCTCGTCGTTCCTGATGGCCAGCTGCAAATGTCTGGGGATGATTCTGGTCTTCTTGTTGTCTCTGGCGGCGTTACCTGCCAACTCAAGAACCTCAGCGGCCAGGTACTCCAGAACGGCAGCCAGGTAGACTGGGGCTCCGGCACCGACACGCTCGGCGTAGTTGCCTTTACGGAGGAGACGATGGATACGTCCGACGGGGAACTGAAGTCCGGCCCTGGAGGAGCGGGACTTGGACTTGCCCTTGACTTTTCCGCCTTTACCACGTCCTGACATATTGGTAGTTTAATCGAGATGCTACAACACACGAATAACCAAGAGTCGCTAGAAACCAGCCTGTTATATACGGCCAATACAATGCAGCCGGCCGCGGATAGGATCGAAACGGCGATTTTGCCGCGTAGCTTGTCTTCTCCGACGTCCGCGCGCTTAAAACTTCCGATCCGATCCCCTTGGCCGCTGTATAAAGCTCCGTGAACGAGATTTTCCCCCCACATTCTCGCACTGCTTGAATATCAACATGCCACCCAAGGTTAGTTCGAAGGGAGCCAAGAAGGCCGGTAAGGCAAAGGCCGCACGTGTCGGCGACAAGAAGAAGAAGAGGAGGAGGAAGGAAAGTTACAGCATCTACATCTACAAGGTGTTGAAACAGGTCCACCCCGATACCGGTATCTCCAGCAAAGCTATGTCCATCATGAACAGCTTTGTCAACGATATCTTCGAGAGAATCGCCGCTGAGGCTTCCCGTCTCGCCCACTACAACAAGCGATCCACCATCACCTCTCGGGAGATCCAGACCGCTGTCCGTCTCCTCCTCCCCGGTGAATTGGCCAAGCACGCCGTCTCTGAGGGCACCAAGGCCGTCACCAAGTACACCAGCTCTAAGTAAACAGTTCATTTACGGACTTTTACTTACATCAACGGTCCTTTTCAGGACCACCAACTCTCACAAAAGAACACCTGAAACATGATGAAAACCAAACGCACAAAAAAAAACAACACATGTATTAATATTACATACGTATTAGAATTACAATATAAATATTTTTTCGCCTCTGCAAACAGTATTTACTGGCCAAATGACTTGATAAACAACCTCTCATATAGACAAATATAATACACAAAACTATAAGACATAGGACATTAAGGCACATACTTACCGTGTATACACAATAGTGTCGCTACACGCGCGAATAAACAAATGCACATATTCAAATGACGGGGCATTTGCTTGTGTACATTATGTGAGTGAGTGAGTGATCTATCAATAAATCAATCAATCCACCAATCAATCTATCAGTAAGTAGGTTAGTTAGACTGAGCGATTGAATAGTTTGTGTTGTGACATCTAATTGGGCGGCGTTAGGGCCAATCTCGGTAACAACTGAGATAGGTAAGCAAGTAAGTAACAAGTAAGCACATTACTAGACCATGTTGGGAATGTTTTTACACTGCTGTTACTTAAGGCATACCTAAACAGTGTGTTTTTACTCAGCGAATAATGTTGTTACAAGTAATGTGTAATACTGCACATAACTGCGGTCTGGTTGCTCATTCACAATATGCACGTGTAATGTATGAATGTGTATGTATGAATATGAATATGAATATGAATAATATAATGATGACGATTTGTTTTCAAAATCAAGTTTCAAGGATTCTTTTGGGGTATTTGGTGGTCCTGAAAAGGACCGTTGAGAGTGTTGGTGAAAACACAAAGTTTTCAACCGCCGAATCCGTAGAGGGTACGTCCCTGGCGTTTCAAAGCATAGACGACGTCCATGGCAGTGACAGTCTTCCTCTTGGCGTGCTCGGTGTAGGTGACGGCATCACGGATGACATTCTCAAGGAAAACCTTGAGGACACCACGGGTCTCTTCGTAAATCAGACCTGAGATACGCTTGACACCACCTCTTCTTGCCAGACGACGGATGGCGGGCTTGGTGATACCCTGGATGTTATCACGCAAAACCTTCCTGTGACGCTTAGCGCCCCCCTTTCCAAGACCTTTGCCTCCTTTACCACGTCCAGACATGTTTACTCTGAGAGAATGACAGACAGAATGCCGTCCGCTCGCTGCAATTCACCTTATGTAGGCGAGGCGCGGACCTCTGAGAAGACAACCAAGCATAACGATAGCACTATTTACGCTGTAGACAGCATAATAAAGATAAATACACGATTTTTTTTACGTGGGCATGTCAATTAGCACTATTGTGTTCATATATGTCGTGTTCGTTACGCGTCATTGTCGCGATTGTCGGTTATTACAAGTAATTGATCAAGGCGATGCCTAAAGTTTTACACTAACATCGCATGTATTGAGACTCGCTCACACAGCCAAGCCGAGGCCGTACGACGACGAACGTGAACACAACCAATCAGCATGGCTGCTCACTGACCAATCAACGGCTTCCCCGCGCAAGTCCGACTCCCGTAAGAGCGAGCATTTACTCTGTTTGGTTCAGTTTCACTTGTGAATCGAGATGGCACGTACAAAGCAGACAGCGCGTAAATCCACCGGAGGAAAGGCTCCCCGTAAACAGCTGGCCACCAAGGCTGCTCGTAAGAGCGCCCCGGCTACAGGAGGTGTCAAGAAACCTCACAGATACAGGCCAGGAACAGTCGCCCTTCGTGAGATCCGTCGTTACCAGAAGAGCACCGAGCTTTTGATCAGGAAGCTGCCCTTCCAGCGTCTGGTCCGTGAAATCGCCCAAGACTTCAAGACCGATCTCCGATTCCAGTCTTCAGCCGTCATGGCCCTGCAGGAGGCTTCCGAGGCTTACCTTGTCGGTCTGTTTGAGGACACCAACTTGTGCGCCATCCACGCCAAGCGTGTCACCATCATGCCCAAGGACATCCAGCTTGCCCGCCGTATCCGTGGGGAGAGAGCTTAAACAGCAGTCCGCTCACATCTATCATAACGGTCCTTTTCAGGACCACCAAATACCCCAAAAGAATGCTTGATTACATAATAATGAAAACCCTCTGCCCTCACTCACTCACTCACTCACTCACTCACTCACTCACTCACTCACTCACTCACTCACTCACTCACTCACTCACTCACTCACTCACTCACTCACTCACTCAATCAAGTTCATTATTACATATTCTAATGAATAGAAGTATCTAGCAAAACAACACATACATACAAATGTTTACCCCGAATATGATACGGGGTATATAATATATATCTAAATATATCTATAACATGTAAAATACAATGTATTGTATTGATAACACACTGGCATGTACATATATACACAGATAAAACCAGCGGAACGCCGGACTCACTCGTCTCAGCTTGTATATACTGTATATAAGTGAACCCAAGCCGGCGCCCGGCGCGGCCGGGTCCGGGTCCGGCGTTCCCCAAAAAACGCTTCAGTTTAGTGCACAGGACGCGTAATTACAGCAATTAATGAACTCATGATGTTACAGTGGTAGTTTGTACCTGTCTATAATGCATTGCACCAGTATCCATAGACTTGTGCTTAACCCTAACCCTAACCCTAACCCTAGCATATTTTGACCCTAACCCCCTAACCCTAACCCTAGGTCATCAGAAAAAAAATATATAGGTAGGTCATTTCTACATACAACATAGGCAGACAACATTTAAGTTCAACCGCGATCCCAATTTTACTGTATCTCAACTCAAACCTTCAAAAGTTGTCTCCCTTCCATTACATGCACTGTACACACGACCGATTCGATTTACCCAGTGACACACATGTACAATTATAACAACAACAATCATCATCATCAACACCACCATTCTATCGCAAACGGGTTTTTTCCCCTTATTACTATACATTATGTATAATATATTAATAATAAAATAGGATATGTGTGTATCGTATGTATATCCTATATACAGTGTAAGTAACTATAAGCAAGCAGGGAATATGTCGTTTGTTGTTTTGTTTTGTTTTGTTTTCATCATATTTGCAAGCATTCTTTTGTGAGATTTGGTGGTCCTGAAAAGGACCGTTGGAGTAGAAGAGTGGGCAGGATTTTTACTTTCCGGCGGACTTCTGGGTCTTCTTGGGGAGAAGAACAGCCTGGATGTTGGGGAGGACACCACCCTGGGCGATGGTGACTCCGGACAGAAGTTTGTTCAACTCCTCGTCGTTCCTGATGGCCAGCTGCAAATGTCTGGGGATGATTCTGGTCTTCTTGTTGTCTCTGGCGGCGTTACCTGCCAACTCAAGAACCTCAGCGGCCAGGTACTCCAGAACGGCAGCCAGGTAGACTGGGGCTCCGGCACCGACACGCTCGGCGTAGTTGCCTTTACGGAGGAGACGATGGATACGTCCGACGGGGAACTGAAGTCCGGCCCTGGAGGAGCGGGACTTGGACTTGCCCTTGACTTTTCCGCCTTTACCACGTCCTGACATATTGGTAGTTTAATCGAGATGCTACAACACACGAATAACCAAGAGTCGCTAGAAACCAGCCTGTTATATACGGCCAATACAATGCAGCCGGCCGCGGATAGGATCGAAACGGCGATTTTGCCGCGTAGCTTGTCTTCTCCGACGTCCGCGCGCTTAAAACTTCCGATCCGATCCCCTTGGCCGCTGTATAAAGCTCCGTGAACGAGATTTTCCCCCCACATTCTCGCACTGCTTGAATATCAACATGCCACCCAAGGTTAGTTCGAAGGGAGCCAAGAAGGCCGGTAAGGCAAAGGCCGCACGTGTCGGCGACAAGAAGAAGAAGAGGAGGAGGAAGGAAAGTTACAGCATCTACATCTACAAGGTGTTGAAACAGGTCCACCCCGATACCGGTATCTCCAGCAAAGCTATGTCCATCATGAACAGCTTTGTCAACGATATCTTCGAGAGAATCGCCGCTGAGGCTTCCCGTCTCGCCCACTACAACAAGCGATCCACCATCACCTCTCGGGAGATCCAGACCGCTGTCCGTCTCCTCCTCCCCGGTGAATTGGCCAAGCACGCCGTCTCTGAGGGCACCAAGGCCGTCACCAAGTACACCAGCTCTAAGTAAACAGTTCATTTACGGACTTTTACTTACATCAACGGTCCTTTTCAGGACCACCAACTCTCACAAAAGAACACCTGAAACATGATGAAAACCAAACGCACAAAAAAAAACAACACATGTATTAATATTACATACGTATTAGAATTACAATATAAATATTTTTTCGCCTCTGCAAACAGTATTTACTGGCCAAATGACTTGATAAACAACCTCTCATATAGACAAATATAATACACAAAACTATAAGACATAGGACATTAAGGCACATACTTACCGTGTATACACAATAGTGTCGCTACACGCGCGAATAAACAAATGCACATATTCAAATGACGGGGCATTTGCTTGTGTACATTATGTGAGTGAGTGAGTGATCTATCAATAAATCAATCAATCCACCAATCAATCTATCAGTAAGTAGGTTAGTTAGACTGAGCGATTGAATAGTTTGTGTTGTGACATCTAATTGGGCGGCGTTAGGGCCAATCTCGGTAACAACTGAGATAGGTAAGCAAGTAAGTAACAAGTAAGCACATTACTAGACCATGTTGGGAATGTTTTTACACTGCTGTTACTTAAGGCATACCTAAACAGTGTGTTTTTACTCAGCGAATAATGTTGTTACAAGTAATGTGTAATACTGCACATAACTGCGGTCTGGTTGCTCATTCACAATATGCACGTGTAATGTATGAATGTGTATGTATGAATATGAATATGAATATGAATAATATAATGATGACGATTTGTTTTCAAAATCAAGTTTCAAGGATTCTTTTGGGGTATTTGGTGGTCCTGAAAAGGACCGTTGAGAGTGTTGGTGAAAACACAAAGTTTTCAACCGCCGAATCCGTAGAGGGTACGTCCCTGGCGTTTCAAAGCATAGACGACGTCCATGGCAGTGACAGTCTTCCTCTTGGCGTGCTCGGTGTAGGTGACGGCATCACGGATGACATTCTCAAGGAAAACCTTGAGGACACCACGGGTCTCTTCGTAAATCAGACCTGAGATACGCTTGACACCACCTCTTCTTGCCAGACGACGGATGGCGGGCTTGGTGATACCCTGGATGTTATCACGCAAAACCTTCCTGTGACGCTTAGCGCCCCCCTTTCCAAGACCTTTGCCTCCTTTACCACGTCCAGACATGTTTACTCTGAGAGAATGACAGACAGAATGCCGTCCGCTCGCTGCAATTCACCTTATGTAGGCGAGGCGCGGACCTCTGAGAAGACAACCAAGCATAACGATAGCACTATTTACGCTGTAGACAGCATAATAAAGATAAATACACGATTTTTTTTACGTGGGCATGTCAATTAGCACTATTGTGTTCATATATGTCGTGTTCGTTACGCGTCATTGTCGCGATTGTCGGTTATTACAAGTAATTGATCAAGGCGATGCCTAAAGTTTTACACTAACATCGCATGTATTGAGACTCGCTCACACAGCCAAGCCGAGGCCGTACGACGACGAACGTGAACACAACCAATCAGCATGGCTGCTCACTGACCAATCAACGGCTTCCCCGCGCAAGTCCGACTCCCGTAAGAGCGAGCATTTACTCTGTTTGGTTCAGTTTCACTTGTGAATCGAGATGGCACGTACAAAGCAGACAGCGCGTAAATCCACCGGAGGAAAGGCTCCCCGTAAACAGCTGGCCACCAAGGCTGCTCGTAAGAGCGCCCCGGCTACAGGAGGTGTCAAGAAACCTCACAGATACAGGCCAGGAACAGTCGCCCTTCGTGAGATCCGTCGTTACCAGAAGAGCACCGAGCTTTTGATCAGGAAGCTGCCCTTCCAGCGTCTGGTCCGTGAAATCGCCCAAGACTTCAAGACCGATCTCCGATTCCAGTCTTCAGCCGTCATGGCCCTGCAGGAGGCTTCCGAGGCTTACCTTGTCGGTCTGTTTGAGGACACCAACTTGTGCGCCATCCACGCCAAGCGTGTCACCATCATGCCCAAGGACATCCAGCTTGCCCGCCGTATCCGTGGGGAGAGAGCTTAAACAGCAGTCCGCTCACATCTATCATAACGGTCCTTTTCAGGACCACCAAATACCCCAAAAGAATGCTTGATTACATAATAATGAAAACCCTCTGCCCTCACTCACTCACTCACTCACTCACTCACTCACTCACTCACTCACTCACTCACTCACTCACTCACTCACTCACTCACTCACTCACTCACTCACTCACTCAATCAAGTTCATTATTACATATTCTAATGAATAGAAGTATCTAGCAAAACAACACATACATACAAATGTTTACCCCGAATATGATACGGGGTATATAATATATATCTAAATATATCTATAACATGTAAAATACAATGTATTGTATTGATAACACACTGGCATGTACATATATACACAGATAAAACCAGCGGAACGCCGGACTCACTCGTCTCAGCTTGTATATACTGTATATAAGTGAACCCAAGCCGGCGCCCGGCGCGGCCGGGTCCGGGTCCGGCGTTCCCCAAAAAACGCTTCAGTTTAGTGCACAGGACGCGTAATTACAGCAATTAATGAACTCATGATGTTACAGTGGTAGTTTGTACCTGTCTATAATGCATTGCACCAGTATCCATAGACTTGTGCTTAACCCTAACCCTAACCCTAACCCTAGCATATTTTGACCCTAACCCCCTAACCCTAACCCTAGGTCATCAGAAAAAAAATATATAGGTAGGTCATTTCTACATACAACATAGGCAGACAACATTTAAGTTCAACCGCGATCCCAATTTTACTGTATCTCAACTCAAACCTTCAAAAGTTGTCTCCCTTCCATTACATGCACTGTACACACGACCGATTCGATTTACCCAGTGACACACATGTACAATTATAACAACAACAATCATCATCATCAACACCACCATTCTATCGCAAACGGGTTTTTTCCCCTTATTACTATACATTATGTATAATATATTAATAATAAAATAGGATATGTGTGTATCGTATGTATATCCTATATACAGTGTAAGTAACTATAAGCAAGCAGGGAATATGTCGTTTGTTGTTTTGTTTTGTTTTGTTTTCATCATATTTGCAAGCATTCTTTTGTGAGATTTGGTGGTCCTGAAAAGGACCGTTGGAGTAGAAGAGTGGGCAGGATTTTTACTTTCCGGCGGACTTCTGGGTCTTCTTGGGGAGAAGAACAGCCTGGATGTTGGGGAGGACACCACCCTGGGCGATGGTGACTCCGGACAGAAGTTTGTTCAACTCCTCGTCGTTCCTGATGGCCAGCTGCAAATGTCTGGGGATGATTCTGGTCTTCTTGTTGTCTCTGGCGGCGTTACCTGCCAACTCAAGAACCTCAGCGGCCAGGTACTCCAGAACGGCAGCCAGGTAGACTGGGGCTCCGGCACCGACACGCTCGGCGTAGTTGCCTTTACGGAGGAGACGATGGATACGTCCGACGGGGAACTGAAGTCCGGCCCTGGAGGAGCGGGACTTGGACTTGCCCTTGACTTTTCCGCCTTTACCACGTCCTGACATATTGGTAGTTTAATCGAGATGCTACAACACACGAATAACCAAGAGTCGCTAGAAACCAGCCTGTTATATACGGCCAATACAATGCAGCCGGCCGCGGATAGGATCGAAACGGCGATTTTGCCGCGTAGCTTGTCTTCTCCGACGTCCGCGCGCTTAAAACTTCCGATCCGATCCCCTTGGCCGCTGTATAAAGCTCCGTGAACGAGATTTTCCCCCCACATTCTCGCACTGCTTGAATATCAACATGCCACCCAAGGTTAGTTCGAAGGGAGCCAAGAAGGCCGGTAAGGCAAAGGCCGCACGTGTCGGCGACAAGAAGAAGAAGAGGAGGAGGAAGGAAAGTTACAGCATCTACATCTACAAGGTGTTGAAACAGGTCCACCCCGATACCGGTATCTCCAGCAAAGCTATGTCCATCATGAACAGCTTTGTCAACGATATCTTCGAGAGAATCGCCGCTGAGGCTTCCCGTCTCGCCCACTACAACAAGCGATCCACCATCACCTCTCGGGAGATCCAGACCGCTGTCCGTCTCCTCCTCCCCGGTGAATTGGCCAAGCACGCCGTCTCTGAGGGCACCAAGGCCGTCACCAAGTACACCAGCTCTAAGTAAACAGTTCATTTACGGACTTTTACTTACATCAACGGTCCTTTTCAGGACCACCAACTCTCACAAAAGAACACCTGAAACATGATGAAAACCAAACGCACAAAAAAAAACAACACATGTATTAATATTACATACGTATTAGAATTACAATATAAATATTTTTTCGCCTCTGCAAACAGTATTTACTGGCCAAATGACTTGATAAACAACCTCTCATATAGACAAATATAATACACAAAACTATAAGACATAGGACATTAAGGCACATACTTACCGTGTATACACAATAGTGTCGCTACACGCGCGAATAAACAAATGCACATATTCAAATGACGGGGCATTTGCTTGTGTACATTATGTGAGTGAGTGAGTGATCTATCAATAAATCAATCAATCCACCAATCAATCTATCAGTAAGTAGGTTAGTTAGACTGAGCGATTGAATAGTTTGTGTTGTGACATCTAATTGGGCGGCGTTAGGGCCAATCTCGGTAACAACTGAGATAGGTAAGCAAGTAAGTAACAAGTAAGCACATTACTAGACCATGTTGGGAATGTTTTTACACTGCTGTTACTTAAGGCATACCTAAACAGTGTGTTTTTACTCAGCGAATAATGTTGTTACAAGTAATGTGTAATACTGCACATAACTGCGGTCTGGTTGCTCATTCACAATATGCACGTGTAATGTATGAATGTGTATGTATGAATATGAATATGAATATGAATAATATAATGATGACGATTTGTTTTCAAAATCAAGTTTCAAGGATTCTTTTGGGGTATTTGGTGGTCCTGAAAAGGACCGTTGAGAGTGTTGGTGAAAACACAAAGTTTTCAACCGCCGAATCCGTAGAGGGTACGTCCCTGGCGTTTCAAAGCATAGACGACGTCCATGGCAGTGACAGTCTTCCTCTTGGCGTGCTCGGTGTAGGTGACGGCATCACGGATGACATTCTCAAGGAAAACCTTGAGGACACCACGGGTCTCTTCGTAAATCAGACCTGAGATACGCTTGACACCACCTCTTCTTGCCAGACGACGGATGGCGGGCTTGGTGATACCCTGGATGTTATCACGCAAAACCTTCCTGTGACGCTTAGCGCCCCCCTTTCCAAGACCTTTGCCTCCTTTACCACGTCCAGACATGTTTACTCTGAGAGAATGACAGACAGAATGCCGTCCGCTCGCTGCAATTCACCTTATGTAGGCGAGGCGCGGACCTCTGAGAAGACAACCAAGCATAACGATAGCACTATTTACGCTGTAGACAGCATAATAAAGATAAATACACGATTTTTTTTACGTGGGCATGTCAATTAGCACTATTGTGTTCATATATGTCGTGTTCGTTACGCGTCATTGTCGCGATTGTCGGTTATTACAAGTAATTGATCAAGGCGATGCCTAAAGTTTTACACTAACATCGCATGTATTGAGACTCGCTCACACAGCCAAGCCGAGGCCGTACGACGACGAACGTGAACACAACCAATCAGCATGGCTGCTCACTGACCAATCAACGGCTTCCCCGCGCAAGTCCGACTCCCGTAAGAGCGAGCATTTACTCTGTTTGGTTCAGTTTCACTTGTGAATCGAGATGGCACGTACAAAGCAGACAGCGCGTAAATCCACCGGAGGAAAGGCTCCCCGTAAACAGCTGGCCACCAAGGCTGCTCGTAAGAGCGCCCCGGCTACAGGAGGTGTCAAGAAACCTCACAGATACAGGCCAGGAACAGTCGCCCTTCGTGAGATCCGTCGTTACCAGAAGAGCACCGAGCTTTTGATCAGGAAGCTGCCCTTCCAGCGTCTGGTCCGTGAAATCGCCCAAGACTTCAAGACCGATCTCCGATTCCAGTCTTCAGCCGTCATGGCCCTGCAGGAGGCTTCCGAGGCTTACCTTGTCGGTCTGTTTGAGGACACCAACTTGTGCGCCATCCACGCCAAGCGTGTCACCATCATGCCCAAGGACATCCAGCTTGCCCGCCGTATCCGTGGGGAGAGAGCTTAAACAGCAGTCCGCTCACATCTATCATAACGGTCCTTTTCAGGACCACCAAATACCCCAAAAGAATGCTTGATTACATAATAATGAAAACCCTCTGCCCTCACTCACTCACTCACTCACTCACTCACTCACTCACACTCACTCACTCACTCACTCACTCACTCACTCACTCACTCACTCACTCACTCACTCACTCACTCAATCAAGTTCATTATTACATATTCTAATGAATAGAAGTATCTAGCAAAACAACACATACATACAAATGTTTACCCCGAATATGATACGGGGTATATAATATATATCTAAATATATCTATAACATGTAAAATACAATGTATTGTATTGATAACACACTGGCATGTACATATATACACAGATAAAACCAGCGGAACGCCGGACTCACTCGTCTCAGCTTGTATATACTGTATATAAGTGAACCCAAGCCGGCGCCCGGCGCGGCCGGGTCCGGGTCCGGCGTTCCCCAAAAAACGCTTCAGTTTAGTGCACAGGACGCGTAATTACAGCAATTAATGAACTCATGATGTTACAGTGGTAGTTTGTACCTGTCTATAATGCATTGCACCAGTATCCATAGACTTGTGCTTAACCCTAACCCTAACCCTAACCCTAGCATATTTTGACCCTAACCCCCTAACCCTAACCCTAGGTCATCAGAAAAAAAATATATAGGTAGGTCATTTCTACATACAACATAGGCAGACAACATTTAAGTTCAACCGCGATCCCAATTTTACTGTATCTCAACTCAAACCTTCAAAAGTTGTCTCCCTTCCATTACATGCACTGTACACACGACCGATTCGATTTACCCAGTGACACACATGTACAATTATAACAACAACAATCATCATCATCAACACCACCATTCTATCGCAAACGGGTTTTTTCCCCTTATTACTATACATTATGTATAATATATTAATAATAAAATAGGATATGTGTGTATCGTATGTATATCCTATATACAGTGTAAGTAACTATAAGCAAGCAGGGAATATGTCGTTTGTTGTTTTGTTTTGTTTTGTTTTCATCATATTTGCAAGCATTCTTTTGTGAGATTTGGTGGTCCTGAAAAGGACCGTTGGAGTAGAAGAGTGGGCAGGATTTTTACTTTCCGGCGGACTTCTGGGTCTTCTTGGGGAGAAGAACAGCCTGGATGTTGGGGAGGACACCACCCTGGGCGATGGTGACTCCGGACAGAAGTTTGTTCAACTCCTCGTCGTTCCTGATGGCCAGCTGCAAATGTCTGGGGATGATTCTGGTCTTCTTGTTGTCTCTGGCGGCGTTACCTGCCAACTCAAGAACCTCAGCGGCCAGGTACTCCAGAACGGCAGCCAGGTAGACTGGGGCTCCGGCACCGACACGCTCGGCGTAGTTGCCTTTACGGAGGAGACGATGGATACGTCCGACGGGGAACTGAAGTCCGGCCCTGGAGGAGCGGGACTTGGACTTGCCCTTGACTTTTCCGCCTTTACCACGTCCTGACATATTGGTAGTTTAATCGAGATGCTACAACACACGAATAACCAAGAGTCGCTAGAAACCAGCCTGTTATATACGGCCAATACAATGCAGCCGGCCGCGGATAGGATCGAAACGGCGATTTTGCCGCGTAGCTTGTCTTCTCCGACGTCCGCGCGCTTAAAACTTCCGATCCGATCCCCTTGGCCGCTGTATAAAGCTCCGTGAACGAGATTTTCCCCCCACATTCTCGCACTGCTTGAATATCAACATGCCACCCAAGGTTAGTTCGAAGGGAGCCAAGAAGGCCGGTAAGGCAAAGGCCGCACGTGTCGGCGACAAGAAGAAGAAGAGGAGGAGGAAGGAAAGTTACAGCATCTACATCTACAAGGTGTTGAAACAGGTCCACCCCGATACCGGTATCTCCAGCAAAGCTATGTCCATCATGAACAGCTTTGTCAACGATATCTTCGAGAGAATCGCCGCTGAGGCTTCCCGTCTCGCCCACTACAACAAGCGATCCACCATCACCTCTCGGGAGATCCAGACCGCTGTCCGTCTCCTCCTCCCCGGTGAATTGGCCAAGCACGCCGTCTCTGAGGGCACCAAGGCCGTCACCAAGTACACCAGCTCTAAGTAAACAGTTCATTTACGGACTTTTACTTACATCAACGGTCCTTTTCAGGACCACCAACTCTCACAAAAGAACACCTGAAACATGATGAAAACCAAACGCACAAAAAAAAACAACACATGTATTAATATTACATACGTATTAGAATTACAATATAAATATTTTTTCGCCTCTGCAAACAGTATTTACTGGCCAAATGACTTGATAAACAACCTCTCATATAGACAAATATAATACACAAAACTATAAGACATAGGACATTAAGGCACATACTTACCGTGTATACACAATAGTGTCGCTACACGCGCGAATAAACAAATGCACATATTCAAATGACGGGGCATTTGCTTGTGTACATTATGTGAGTGAGTGAGTGATCTATCAATAAATCAATCAATCCACCAATCAATCTATCAGTAAGTAGGTTAGTTAGACTGAGCGATTGAATAGTTTGTGTTGTGACATCTAATTGGGCGGCGTTAGGGCCAATCTCGGTAACAACTGAGATAGGTAAGCAAGTAAGTAACAAGTAAGCACATTACTAGACCATGTTGGGAATGTTTTTACACTGCTGTTACTTAAGGCATACCTAAACAGTGTGTTTTTACTCAGCGAATAATGTTGTTACAAGTAATGTGTAATACTGCACATAACTGCGGTCTGGTTGCTCATTCACAATATGCACGTGTAATGTATGAATGTGTATGTATGAATATGAATATGAATATGAATAATATAATGATGACGATTTGTTTTCAAAATCAAGTTTCAAGGATTCTTTTGGGGTATTTGGTGGTCCTGAAAAGGACCGTTGAGAGTGTTGGTGAAAACACAAAGTTTTCAACCGCCGAATCCGTAGAGGGTACGTCCCTGGCGTTTCAAAGCATAGACGACGTCCATGGCAGTGACAGTCTTCCTCTTGGCGTGCTCGGTGTAGGTGACGGCATCACGGATGACATTCTCAAGGAAAACCTTGAGGACACCACGGGTCTCTTCGTAAATCAGACCTGAGATACGCTTGACACCACCTCTTCTTGCCAGACGACGGATGGCGGGCTTGGTGATACCCTGGATGTTATCACGCAAAACCTTCCTGTGACGCTTAGCGCCCCCCTTTCCAAGACCTTTGCCTCCTTTACCACGTCCAGACATGTTTACTCTGAGAGAATGACAGACAGAATGCCGTCCGCTCGCTGCAATTCACCTTATGTAGGCGAGGCGCGGACCTCTGAGAAGACAACCAAGCATAACGATAGCACTATTTACGCTGTAGACAGCATAATAAAGATAAATACACGATTTTTTTTACGTGGGCATGTCAATTAGCACTATTGTGTTCATATATGTCGTGTTCGTTACGCGTCATTGTCGCGATTGTCGGTTATTACAAGTAATTGATCAAGGCGATGCCTAAAGTTTTACACTAACATCGCATGTATTGAGACTCGCTCACACAGCCAAGCCGAGGCCGTACGACGACGAACGTGAACACAACCAATCAGCATGGCTGCTCACTGACCAATCAACGGCTTCCCCGCGCAAGTCCGACTCCCGTAAGAGCGAGCATTTACTCTGTTTGGTTCAGTTTCACTTGTGAATCGAGATGGCACGTACAAAGCAGACAGCGCGTAAATCCACCGGAGGAAAGGCTCCCCGTAAACAGCTGGCCACCAAGGCTGCTCGTAAGAGCGCCCCGGCTACAGGAGGTGTCAAGAAACCTCACAGATACAGGCCAGGAACAGTCGCCCTTCGTGAGATCCGTCGTTACCAGAAGAGCACCGAGCTTTTGATCAGGAAGCTGCCCTTCCAGCGTCTGGTCCGTGAAATCGCCCAAGACTTCAAGACCGATCTCCGATTCCAGTCTTCAGCCGTCATGGCCCTGCAGGAGGCTTCCGAGGCTTACCTTGTCGGTCTGTTTGAGGACACCAACTTGTGCGCCATCCACGCCAAGCGTGTCACCATCATGCCCAAGGACATCCAGCTTGCCCGCCGTATCCGTGGGGAGAGAGCTTAAACAGCAGTCCGCTCACATCTATCATAACGGTCCTTTTCAGGACCACCAAATACCCCAAAAGAATGCTTGATTACATAATAATGAAAACCCTCTGCCCTCACTCACTCACTCACTCACTCACTCACTCACTCACTCACTCACTCACTCACTCACTCACTCACTCACTCACTCACTCACTCACTCACTCACTCACTCAATCAAGTTCATTATTACATATTCTAATGAATAGAAGTATCTAGCAAAACAACACATACATACAAATGTTTACCCCGAATATGATACGGGGTATATAATATATATCTAAATATATCTATAACATGTAAAATACAATGTATTGTATTGATAACACACTGGCATGTACATATATACACAGATAAAACCAGCGGAACGCCGGACTCACTCGTCTCAGCTTGTATATACTGTATATAAGTGAACCCAAGCCGGCGCCCGGCGCGGCCGGGTCCGGGTCCGGCGTTCCCCAAAAAACGCTTCAGTTTAGTGCACAGGACGCGTAATTACAGCAATTAATGAACTCATGATGTTACAGTGGTAGTTTGTACCTGTCTATAATGCATTGCACCAGTATCCATAGACTTGTGCTTAACCCTAACCCTAACCCTAACCCTAGCATATTTTGACCCTAACCCCCTAACCCTAACCCTAGGTCATCAGAAAAAAAATATATAGGTAGGTCATTTCTACATACAACATAGGCAGACAACATTTAAGTTCAACCGCGATCCCAATTTTACTGTATCTCAACTCAAACCTTCAAAAGTTGTCTCCCTTCCATTACATGCACTGTACACACGACCGATTCGATTTACCCAGTGACACACATGTACAATTATAACAACAACAATCATCATCATCAACACCACCATTCTATCGCAAACGGGTTTTTTCCCCTTATTACTATACATTATGTATAATATATTAATAATAAAATAGGATATGTGTGTATCGTATGTATATCCTATATACAGTGTAAGTAACTATAAGCAAGCAGGGAATATGTCGTTTGTTGTTTTGTTTTGTTTTGTTTTCATCATATTTGCAAGCATTCTTTTGTGAGATTTGGTGGTCCTGAAAAGGACCGTTGGAGTAGAAGAGTGGGCAGGATTTTTACTTTCCGGCGGACTTCTGGGTCTTCTTGGGGAGAAGAACAGCCTGGATGTTGGGGAGGACACCACCCTGGGCGATGGTGACTCCGGACAGAAGTTTGTTCAACTCCTCGTCGTTCCTGATGGCCAGCTGCAAATGTCTGGGGATGATTCTGGTCTTCTTGTTGTCTCTGGCGGCGTTACCTGCCAACTCAAGAACCTCAGCGGCCAGGTACTCCAGAACGGCAGCCAGGTAGACTGGGGCTCCGGCACCGACACGCTCGGCGTAGTTGCCTTTACGGAGGAGACGATGGATACGTCCGACGGGGAACTGAAGTCCGGCCCTGGAGGAGCGGGACTTGGACTTGCCCTTGACTTTTCCGCCTTTACCACGTCCTGACATATTGGTAGTTTAATCGAGATGCTACAACACACGAATAACCAAGAGTCGCTAGAAACCAGCCTGTTATATACGGCCAATACAATGCAGCCGGCCGCGGATAGGATCGAAACGGCGATTTTGCCGCGTAGCTTGTCTTCTCCGACGTCCGCGCGCTTAAAACTTCCGATCCGATCCCCTTGGCCGCTGTATAAAGCTCCGTGAACGAGATTTTCCCCCCACATTCTCGCACTGCTTGAATATCAACATGCCACCCAAGGTTAGTTCGAAGGGAGCCAAGAAGGCCGGTAAGGCAAAGGCCGCACGTGTCGGCGACAAGAAGAAGAAGAGGAGGAGGAAGGAAAGTTACAGCATCTACATCTACAAGGTGTTGAAACAGGTCCACCCCGATACCGGTATCTCCAGCAAAGCTATGTCCATCATGAACAGCTTTGTCAACGATATCTTCGAGAGAATCGCCGCTGAGGCTTCCCGTCTCGCCCACTACAACAAGCGATCCACCATCACCTCTCGGGAGATCCAGACCGCTGTCCGTCTCCTCCTCCCCGGTGAATTGGCCAAGCACGCCGTCTCTGAGGGCACCAAGGCCGTCACCAAGTACACCAGCTCTAAGTAAACAGTTCATTTACGGACTTTTACTTACATCAACGGTCCTTTTCAGGACCACCAACTCTCACAAAAGAACACCTGAAACATGATGAAAACCAAACGCACAAAAAAAAACAACACATGTATTAATATTACATACGTATTAGAATTACAATATAAATATTTTTTCGCCTCTGCAAACAGTATTTACTGGCCAAATGACTTGATAAACAACCTCTCATATAGACAAATATAATACACAAAACTATAAGACATAGGACATTAAGGCACATACTTACCGTGTATACACAATAGTGTCGCTACACGCGCGAATAAACAAATGCACATATTCAAATGACGGGGCATTTGCTTGTGTACATTATGTGAGTGAGTGAGTGATCTATCAATAAATCAATCAATCCACCAATCAATCTATCAGTAAGTAGGTTAGTTAGACTGAGCGATTGAATAGTTTGTGTTGTGACATCTAATTGGGCGGCGTTAGGGCCAATCTCGGTAACAACTGAGATAGGTAAGCAAGTAAGTAACAAGTAAGCACATTACTAGACCATGTTGGGAATGTTTTTACACTGCTGTTACTTAAGGCATACCTAAACAGTGTGTTTTTACTCAGCGAATAATGTTGTTACAAGTAATGTGTAATACTGCACATAACTGCGGTCTGGTTGCTCATTCACAATATGCACGTGTAATGTATGAATGTGTATGTATGAATATGAATATGAATATGAATAATATAATGATGACGATTTGTTTTCAAAATCAAGTTTCAAGGATTCTTTTGGGGTATTTGGTGGTCCTGAAAAGGACCGTTGAGAGTGTTGGTGAAAACACAAAGTTTTCAACCGCCGAATCCGTAGAGGGTACGTCCCTGGCGTTTCAAAGCATAGACGACGTCCATGGCAGTGACAGTCTTCCTCTTGGCGTGCTCGGTGTAGGTGACGGCATCACGGATGACATTCTCAAGGAAAACCTTGAGGACACCACGGGTCTCTTCGTAAATCAGACCTGAGATACGCTTGACACCACCTCTTCTTGCCAGACGACGGATGGCGGGCTTGGTGATACCCTGGATGTTATCACGCAAAACCTTCCTGTGACGCTTAGCGCCCCCCTTTCCAAGACCTTTGCCTCCTTTACCACGTCCAGACATGTTTACTCTGAGAGAATGACAGACAGAATGCCGTCCGCTCGCTGCAATTCACCTTATGTAGGCGAGGCGCGGACCTCTGAGAAGACAACCAAGCATAACGATAGCACTATTTACGCTGTAGACAGCATAATAAAGATAAATACACGATTTTTTTTACGTGGGCATGTCAATTAGCACTATTGTGTTCATATATGTCGTGTTCGTTACGCGTCATTGTCGCGATTGTCGGTTATTACAAGTAATTGATCAAGGCGATGCCTAAAGTTTTACACTAACATCGCATGTATTGAGACTCGCTCACACAGCCAAGCCGAGGCCGTACGACGACGAACGTGAACACAACCAATCAGCATGGCTGCTCACTGACCAATCAACGGCTTCCCCGCGCAAGTCCGACTCCCGTAAGAGCGAGCATTTACTCTGTTTGGTTCAGTTTCACTTGTGAATCGAGATGGCACGTACAAAGCAGACAGCGCGTAAATCCACCGGAGGAAAGGCTCCCCGTAAACAGCTGGCCACCAAGGCTGCTCGTAAGAGCGCCCCGGCTACAGGAGGTGTCAAGAAACCTCACAGATACAGGCCAGGAACAGTCGCCCTTCGTGAGATCCGTCGTTACCAGAAGAGCACCGAGCTTTTGATCAGGAAGCTGCCCTTCCAGCGTCTGGTCCGTGAAATCGCCCAAGACTTCAAGACCGATCTCCGATTCCAGTCTTCAGCCGTCATGGCCCTGCAGGAGGCTTCCGAGGCTTACCTTGTCGGTCTGTTTGAGGACACCAACTTGTGCGCCATCCACGCCAAGCGTGTCACCATCATGCCCAAGGACATCCAGCTTGCCCGCCGTATCCGTGGGGAGAGAGCTTAAACAGCAGTCCGCTCACATCTATCATAACGGTCCTTTTCAGGACCACCAAATACCCCAAAAGAATGCTTGATTACATAATAATGAAAACCCTCTGCCCTCACTCACTCACTCACTCACTCACTCACTCACTCACTCACTCACTCACTCACTCACTCACTCACTCACTCACTCACTCACTCACTCACTCACTCACTCAATCAAGTTCATTATTACATATTCTAATGAATAGAAGTATCTAGCAAAACAACACATACATACAAATGTTTACCCCGAATATGATACGGGGTATATAATATATATCTAAATATATCTATAACATGTAAAATACAATGTATTGTATTGATAACACACTGGCATGTACATATATACACAGATAAAACCAGCGGAACGCCGGACTCACTCGTCTCAGCTTGTATATACTGTATATAAGTGAACCCAAGCCGGCGCCCGGCGCGGCCGGGTCCGGGTCCGGCGTTCCCCAAAAAACGCTTCAGTTTAGTGCACAGGACGCGTAATTACAGCAATTAATGAACTCATGATGTTACAGTGGTAGTTTGTACCTGTCTATAATGCATTGCACCAGTATCCATAGACTTGTGCTTAACCCTAACCCTAACCCTAACCCTAGCATATTTTGACCCTAACCCCCTAACCCTAACCCTAGGTCATCAGAAAAAAAATATATAGGTAGGTCATTTCTACATACAACATAGGCAGACAACATTTAAGTTCAACCGCGATCCCAATTTTACTGTATCTCAACTCAAACCTTCAAAAGTTGTCTCCCTTCCATTACATGCACTGTACACACGACCGATTCGATTTACCCAGTGACACACATGTACAATTATAACAACAACAATCATCATCATCAACACCACCATTCTATCGCAAACGGGTTTTTTCCCCTTATTACTATACATTATGTATAATATATTAATAATAAAATAGGATATGTGTGTATCGTATGTATATCCTATATACAGTGTAAGTAACTATAAGCAAGCAGGGAATATGTCGTTTGTTGTTTTGTTTTGTTTTGTTTTCATCATATTTGCAAGCATTCTTTTGTGAGATTTGGTGGTCCTGAAAAGGACCGTTGGAGTAGAAGAGTGGGCAGGATTTTTACTTTCCGGCGGACTTCTGGGTCTTCTTGGGGAGAAGAACAGCCTGGATGTTGGGGAGGACACCACCCTGGGCGATGGTGACTCCGGACAGAAGTTTGTTCAACTCCTCGTCGTTCCTGATGGCCAGCTGCAAATGTCTGGGGATGATTCTGGTCTTCTTGTTGTCTCTGGCGGCGTTACCTGCCAACTCAAGAACCTCAGCGGCCAGGTACTCCAGAACGGCAGCCAGGTAGACTGGGGCTCCGGCACCGACACGCTCGGCGTAGTTGCCTTTACGGAGGAGACGATGGATACGTCCGACGGGGAACTGAAGTCCGGCCCTGGAGGAGCGGGACTTGGACTTGCCCTTGACTTTTCCGCCTTTACCACGTCCTGACATATTGGTAGTTTAATCGAGATGCTACAACACACGAATAACCAAGAGTCGCTAGAAACCAGCCTGTTATATACGGCCAATACAATGCAGCCGGCCGCGGATAGGATCGAAACGGCGATTTTGCCGCGTAGCTTGTCTTCTCCGACGTCCGCGCGCTTAAAACTTCCGATCCGATCCCCTTGGCCGCTGTATAAAGCTCCGTGAACGAGATTTTCCCCCCACATTCTCGCACTGCTTGAATATCAACATGCCACCCAAGGTTAGTTCGAAGGGAGCCAAGAAGGCCGGTAAGGCAAAGGCCGCACGTGTCGGCGACAAGAAGAAGAAGAGGAGGAGGAAGGAAAGTTACAGCATCTACATCTACAAGGTGTTGAAACAGGTCCACCCCGATACCGGTATCTCCAGCAAAGCTATGTCCATCATGAACAGCTTTGTCAACGATATCTTCGAGAGAATCGCCGCTGAGGCTTCCCGTCTCGCCCACTACAACAAGCGATCCACCATCACCTCTCGGGAGATCCAGACCGCTGTCCGTCTCCTCCTCCCCGGTGAATTGGCCAAGCACGCCGTCTCTGAGGGCACCAAGGCCGTCACCAAGTACACCAGCTCTAAGTAAACAGTTCATTTACGGACTTTTACTTACATCAACGGTCCTTTTCAGGACCACCAACTCTCACAAAAGAACACCTGAAACATGATGAAAACCAAACGCACAAAAAAAAACAACACATGTATTAATATTACATACGTATTAGAATTACAATATAAATATTTTTTCGCCTCTGCAAACAGTATTTACTGGCCAAATGACTTGATAAACAACCTCTCATATAGACAAATATAATACACAAAACTATAAGACATAGGACATTAAGGCACATACTTACCGTGTATACACAATAGTGTCGCTACACGCGCGAATAAACAAATGCACATATTCAAATGACGGGGCATTTGCTTGTGTACATTATGTGAGTGAGTGAGTGATCTATCAATAAATCAATCAATCCACCAATCAATCTATCAGTAAGTAGGTTAGTTAGACTGAGCGATTGAATAGTTTGTGTTGTGACATCTAATTGGGCGGCGTTAGGGCCAATCTCGGTAACAACTGAGATAGGTAAGCAAGTAAGTAACAAGTAAGCACATTACTAGACCATGTTGGGAATGTTTTTACACTGCTGTTACTTAAGGCATACCTAAACAGTGTGTTTTTACTCAGCGAATAATGTTGTTACAAGTAATGTGTAATACTGCACATAACTGCGGTCTGGTTGCTCATTCACAATATGCACGTGTAATGTATGAATGTGTATGTATGAATATGAATATGAATATGAATAATATAATGATGACGATTTGTTTTCAAAATCAAGTTTCAAGGATTCTTTTGGGGTATTTGGTGGTCCTGAAAAGGACCGTTGAGAGTGTTGGTGAAAACACAAAGTTTTCAACCGCCGAATCCGTAGAGGGTACGTCCCTGGCGTTTCAAAGCATAGACGACGTCCATGGCAGTGACAGTCTTCCTCTTGGCGTGCTCGGTGTAGGTGACGGCATCACGGATGACATTCTCAAGGAAAACCTTGAGGACACCACGGGTCTCTTCGTAAATCAGACCTGAGATACGCTTGACACCACCTCTTCTTGCCAGACGACGGATGGCGGGCTTGGTGATACCCTGGATGTTATCACGCAAAACCTTCCTGTGACGCTTAGCGCCCCCCTTTCCAAGACCTTTGCCTCCTTTACCACGTCCAGACATGTTTACTCTGAGAGAATGACAGACAGAATGCCGTCCGCTCGCTGCAATTCACCTTATGTAGGCGAGGCGCGGACCTCTGAGAAGACAACCAAGCATAACGATAGCACTATTTACGCTGTAGACAGCATAATAAAGATAAATACACGATTTTTTTTACGTGGGCATGTCAATTAGCACTATTGTGTTCATATATGTCGTGTTCGTTACGCGTCATTGTCGCGATTGTCGGTTATTACAAGTAATTGATCAAGGCGATGCCTAAAGTTTTACACTAACATCGCATGTATTGAGACTCGCTCACACAGCCAAGCCGAGGCCGTACGACGACGAACGTGAACACAACCAATCAGCATGGCTGCTCACTGACCAATCAACGGCTTCCCCGCGCAAGTCCGACTCCCGTAAGAGCGAGCATTTACTCTGTTTGGTTCAGTTTCACTTGTGAATCGAGATGGCACGTACAAAGCAGACAGCGCGTAAATCCACCGGAGGAAAGGCTCCCCGTAAACAGCTGGCCACCAAGGCTGCTCGTAAGAGCGCCCCGGCTACAGGAGGTGTCAAGAAACCTCACAGATACAGGCCAGGAACAGTCGCCCTTCGTGAGATCCGTCGTTACCAGAAGAGCACCGAGCTTTTGATCAGGAAGCTGCCCTTCCAGCGTCTGGTCCGTGAAATCGCCCAAGACTTCAAGACCGATCTCCGATTCCAGTCTTCAGCCGTCATGGCCCTGCAGGAGGCTTCCGAGGCTTACCTTGTCGGTCTGTTTGAGGACACCAACTTGTGCGCCATCCACGCCAAGCGTGTCACCATCATGCCCAAGGACATCCAGCTTGCCCGCCGTATCCGTGGGGAGAGAGCTTAAACAGCAGTCCGCTCACATCTATCATAACGGTCCTTTTCAGGACCACCAAATACCCCAAAAGAATGCTTGATTACATAATAATGAAAACCCTCTGCCCTCACTCACTCACTCACTCACTCACTCACTCACTCACTCACTCACTCACTCACTCACTCACTCACTCACTCACTCACTCACTCACTCACTCACTCACTCAATCAAGTTCATTATTACATATTCTAATGAATAGAAGTATCTAGCAAAACAACACATACATACAAATGTTTACCCCGAATATGATACGGGGTATATAATATATATCTAAATATATCTATAACATGTAAAATACAATGTATTGTATTGATAACACACTGGCATGTACATATATACACAGATAAAACCAGCGGAACGCCGGACTCACTCGTCTCAGCTTGTATATACTGTATATAAGTGAACCCAAGCCGGCGCCCGGCGCGGCCGGGTCCGGGTCCGGCGTTCCCCAAAAAACGCTTCAGTTTAGTGCACAGGACGCGTAATTACAGCAATTAATGAACTCATGATGTTACAGTGGTAGTTTGTACCTGTCTATAATGCATTGCACCAGTATCCATAGACTTGTGCTTAACCCTAACCCTAACCCTAACCCTAGCATATTTTGACCCTAACCCCCTAACCCTAACCCTAGGTCATCAGAAAAAAAATATATAGGTAGGTCATTTCTACATACAACATAGGCAGACAACATTTAAGTTCAACCGCGATCCCAATTTTACTGTATCTCAACTCAAACCTTCAAAAGTTGTCTCCCTTCCATTACATGCACTGTACACACGACCGATTCGATTTACCCAGTGACACACATGTACAATTATAACAACAACAATCATCATCATCAACACCACCATTCTATCGCAAACGGGTTTTTTCCCCTTATTACTATACATTATGTATAATATATTAATAATAAAATAGGATATGTGTGTATCGTATGTATATCCTATATACAGTGTAAGTAACTATAAGCAAGCAGGGAATATGTCGTTTGTTGTTTTGTTTTGTTTTGTTTTCATCATATTTGCAAGCATTCTTTTGTGAGATTTGGTGGTCCTGAAAAGGACCGTTGGAGTAGAAGAGTGGGCAGGATTTTTACTTTCCGGCGGACTTCTGGGTCTTCTTGGGGAGAAGAACAGCCTGGATGTTGGGGAGGACACCACCCTGGGCGATGGTGACTCCGGACAGAAGTTTGTTCAACTCCTCGTCGTTCCTGATGGCCAGCTGCAAATGTCTGGGGATGATTCTGGTCTTCTTGTTGTCTCTGGCGGCGTTACCTGCCAACTCAAGAACCTCAGCGGCCAGGTACTCCAGAACGGCAGCCAGGTAGACTGGGGCTCCGGCACCGACACGCTCGGCGTAGTTGCCTTTACGGAGGAGACGATGGATACGTCCGACGGGGAACTGAAGTCCGGCCCTGGAGGAGCGGGACTTGGACTTGCCCTTGACTTTTCCGCCTTTACCACGTCCTGACATATTGGTAGTTTAATCGAGATGCTACAACACACGAATAACCAAGAGTCGCTAGAAACCAGCCTGTTATATACGGCCAATACAATGCAGCCGGCCGCGGATAGGATCGAAACGGCGATTTTGCCGCGTAGCTTGTCTTCTCCGACGTCCGCGCGCTTAAAACTTCCGATCCGATCCCCTTGGCCGCTGTATAAAGCTCCGTGAACGAGATTTTCCCCCCACATTCTCGCACTGCTTGAATATCAACATGCCACCCAAGGTTAGTTCGAAGGGAGCCAAGAAGGCCGGTAAGGCAAAGGCCGCACGTGTCGGCGACAAGAAGAAGAAGAGGAGGAGGAAGGAAAGTTACAGCATCTACATCTACAAGGTGTTGAAACAGGTCCACCCCGATACCGGTATCTCCAGCAAAGCTATGTCCATCATGAACAGCTTTGTCAACGATATCTTCGAGAGAATCGCCGCTGAGGCTTCCCGTCTCGCCCACTACAACAAGCGATCCACCATCACCTCTCGGGAGATCCAGACCGCTGTCCGTCTCCTCCTCCCCGGTGAATTGGCCAAGCACGCCGTCTCTGAGGGCACCAAGGCCGTCACCAAGTACACCAGCTCTAAGTAAACAGTTCATTTACGGACTTTTACTTACATCAACGGTCCTTTTCAGGACCACCAACTCTCACAAAAGAACACCTGAAACATGATGAAAACCAAACGCACAAAAAAAAACAACACATGTATTAATATTACATACGTATTAGAATTACAATATAAATATTTTTTCGCCTCTGCAAACAGTATTTACTGGCCAAATGACTTGATAAACAACCTCTCATATAGACAAATATAATACACAAAACTATAAGACATAGGACATTAAGGCACATACTTACCGTGTATACACAATAGTGTCGCTACACGCGCGAATAAACAAATGCACATATTCAAATGACGGGGCATTTGCTTGTGTACATTATGTGAGTGAGTGAGTGATCTATCAATAAATCAATCAATCCACCAATCAATCTATCAGTAAGTAGGTTAGTTAGACTGAGCGATTGAATAGTTTGTGTTGTGACATCTAATTGGGCGGCGTTAGGGCCAATCTCGGTAACAACTGAGATAGGTAAGCAAGTAAGTAACAAGTAAGCACATTACTAGACCATGTTGGGAATGTTTTTACACTGCTGTTACTTAAGGCATACCTAAACAGTGTGTTTTTACTCAGCGAATAATGTTGTTACAAGTAATGTGTAATACTGCACATAACTGCGGTCTGGTTGCTCATTCACAATATGCACGTGTAATGTATGAATGTGTATGTATGAATATGAATATGAATATGAATAATATAATGATGACGATTTGTTTTCAAAATCAAGTTTCAAGGATTCTTTTGGGGTATTTGGTGGTCCTGAAAAGGACCGTTGAGAGTGTTGGTGAAAACACAAAGTTTTCAACCGCCGAATCCGTAGAGGGTACGTCCCTGGCGTTTCAAAGCATAGACGACGTCCATGGCAGTGACAGTCTTCCTCTTGGCGTGCTCGGTGTAGGTGACGGCATCACGGATGACATTCTCAAGGAAAACCTTGAGGACACCACGGGTCTCTTCGTAAATCAGACCTGAGATACGCTTGACACCACCTCTTCTTGCCAGACGACGGATGGCGGGCTTGGTGATACCCTGGATGTTATCACGCAAAACCTTCCTGTGACGCTTAGCGCCCCCCTTTCCAAGACCTTTGCCTCCTTTACCACGTCCAGACATGTTTACTCTGAGAGAATGACAGACAGAATGCCGTCCGCTCGCTGCAATTCACCTTATGTAGGCGAGGCGCGGACCTCTGAGAAGACAACCAAGCATAACGATAGCACTATTTACGCTGTAGACAGCATAATAAAGATAAATACACGATTTTTTTTACGTGGGCATGTCAATTAGCACTATTGTGTTCATATATGTCGTGTTCGTTACGCGTCATTGTCGCGATTGTCGGTTATTACAAGTAATTGATCAAGGCGATGCCTAAAGTTTTACACTAACATCGCATGTATTGAGACTCGCTCACACAGCCAAGCCGAGGCCGTACGACGACGAACGTGAACACAACCAATCAGCATGGCTGCTCACTGACCAATCAACGGCTTCCCCGCGCAAGTCCGACTCCCGTAAGAGCGAGCATTTACTCTGTTTGGTTCAGTTTCACTTGTGAATCGAGATGGCACGTACAAAGCAGACAGCGCGTAAATCCACCGGAGGAAAGGCTCCCCGTAAACAGCTGGCCACCAAGGCTGCTCGTAAGAGCGCCCCGGCTACAGGAGGTGTCAAGAAACCTCACAGATACAGGCCAGGAACAGTCGCCCTTCGTGAGATCCGTCGTTACCAGAAGAGCACCGAGCTTTTGATCAGGAAGCTGCCCTTCCAGCGTCTGGTCCGTGAAATCGCCCAAGACTTCAAGACCGATCTCCGATTCCAGTCTTCAGCCGTCATGGCCCTGCAGGAGGCTTCCGAGGCTTACCTTGTCGGTCTGTTTGAGGACACCAACTTGTGCGCCATCCACGCCAAGCGTGTCACCATCATGCCCAAGGACATCCAGCTTGCCCGCCGTATCCGTGGGGAGAGAGCTTAAACAGCAGTCCGCTCACATCTATCATAACGGTCCTTTTCAGGACCACCAAATACCCCAAAAGAATGCTTGATTACATAATAATGAAAACCCTCTGCCCTCACTCACTCACTCACTCACTCACTCACTCACTCACTCACTCACTCACTCACTCACTCACTCACTCACTCACTCACTCACTCACTCACTCACTCACTCAATCAAGTTCATTATTACATATTCTAATGAATAGAAGTATCTAGCAAAACAACACATACATACAAATGTTTACCCCGAATATGATACGGGGTATATAATATATATCTAAATATATCTATAACATGTAAAATACAATGTATTGTATTGATAACACACTGGCATGTACATATATACACAGATAAAACCAGCGGAACGCCGGACTCACTCGTCTCAGCTTGTATATACTGTATATAAGTGAACCCAAGCCGGCGCCCGGCGCGGCCGGGTCCGGGTCCGGCGTTCCCCAAAAAACGCTTCAGTTTAGTGCACAGGACGCGTAATTACAGCAATTAATGAACTCATGATGTTACAGTGGTAGTTTGTACCTGTCTATAATGCATTGCACCAGTATCCATAGACTTGTGCTTAACCCTAACCCTAACCCTAACCCTAGCATATTTTGACCCTAACCCCCTAACCCTAACCCTAGGTCATCAGAAAAAAAATATATAGGTAGGTCATTTCTACATACAACATAGGCAGACAACATTTAAGTTCAACCGCGATCCCAATTTTACTGTATCTCAACTCAAACCTTCAAAAGTTGTCTCCCTTCCATTACATGCACTGTACACACGACCGATTCGATTTACCCAGTGACACACATGTACAATTATAACAACAACAATCATCATCATCAACACCACCATTCTATCGCAAACGGGTTTTTTCCCCTTATTACTATACATTATGTATAATATATTAATAATAAAATAGGATATGTGTGTATCGTATGTATATCCTATATACAGTGTAAGTAACTATAAGCAAGCAGGGAATATGTCGTTTGTTGTTTTGTTTTGTTTTGTTTTCATCATATTTGCAAGCATTCTTTTGTGAGATTTGGTGGTCCTGAAAAGGACCGTTGGAGTAGAAGAGTGGGCAGGATTTTTACTTTCCGGCGGACTTCTGGGTCTTCTTGGGGAGAAGAACAGCCTGGATGTTGGGGAGGACACCACCCTGGGCGATGGTGACTCCGGACAGAAGTTTGTTCAACTCCTCGTCGTTCCTGATGGCCAGCTGCAAATGTCTGGGGATGATTCTGGTCTTCTTGTTGTCTCTGGCGGCGTTACCTGCCAACTCAAGAACCTCAGCGGCCAGGTACTCCAGAACGGCAGCCAGGTAGACTGGGGCTCCGGCACCGACACGCTCGGCGTAGTTGCCTTTACGGAGGAGACGATGGATACGTCCGACGGGGAACTGAAGTCCGGCCCTGGAGGAGCGGGACTTGGACTTGCCCTTGACTTTTCCGCCTTTACCACGTCCTGACATATTGGTAGTTTAATCGAGATGCTACAACACACGAATAACCAAGAGTCGCTAGAAACCAGCCTGTTATATACGGCCAATACAATGCAGCCGGCCGCGGATAGGATCGAAACGGCGATTTTGCCGCGTAGCTTGTCTTCTCCGACGTCCGCGCGCTTAAAACTTCCGATCCGATCCCCTTGGCCGCTGTATAAAGCTCCGTGAACGAGATTTTCCCCCCACATTCTCGCACTGCTTGAATATCAACATGCCACCCAAGGTTAGTTCGAAGGGAGCCAAGAAGGCCGGTAAGGCAAAGGCCGCACGTGTCGGCGACAAGAAGAAGAAGAGGAGGAGGAGGAAGGAAAGTTACAGCATCTACATCTACAAGGTGTTGAAACAGGTCCACCCCGATACCGGTATCTCCAGCAAAGCTATGTCCATCATGAACAGCTTTGTCAACGATATCTTCGAGAGAATCGCCGCTGAGGCTTCCCGTCTCGCCCACTACAACAAGCGATCCACCATCACCTCTCGGGAGATCCAGACCGCTGTCCGTCTCCTCCTCCCCGGTGAATTGGCCAAGCACGCCGTCTCTGAGGGCACCAAGGCCGTCACCAAGTACACCAGCTCTAAGTAAACAGTTCATTTACGGACTTTTACTTACATCAACGGTCCTTTTCAGGACCACCAACTCTCACAAAAGAACACCTGAAACATGATGAAAACAAACGCACAAAAAAAAACAACACATGTATTAATATTACATACGTATTAGAATTACAATATAAATATTTTTTCGCCTCTGCAAACAGTATTTACTGGCCAAATGACTTGATAAACAACCTCTCATATAGACAAATATAATACACAAAACTATAAGACATAGGACATTAAGGCACATACTTACCGTGTATACACAATAGTGTCGCTACACGCGCGAATAAACAAATGCACATATTCAAATGACGGGGCATTTGCTTGTGTACATTATGTGAGTGAGTGAGTGATCTATCAATAAATCAATCAATCCACCAATCAATCTATCAGTAAGTAGGTTAGTTAGACTGAGCGATTGAATAGTTTGTGTTGTGACATCTAATTGGGCGGCGTTAGGGCCAATCTCGGTAACAACTGAGATAGGTAAGCAAGTAAGTAACAAGTAAGCACATTACTAGACCATGTTGGGAATGTTTTTACACTGCTGTTACTTAAGGCATACCTAAACAGTGTGTTTTTACTCAGCGAATAATGTTGTTACAAGTAATGTGTAATACTGCACATAACTGCGGTCTGGTTGCTCATTCACAATATGCACGTGTAATGTATGAATGTGTATGTATGAATATGAATATGAATATGAATAATATAATGATGACGATTTGTTTTCAAAATCAAGTTTCAAGGATTCTTTTGGGGTATTTGGTGGTCCTGAAAAGGACCGTTGAGAGTGTTGGTGAAAACACAAAGTTTTCAACCGCCGAATCCGTAGAGGGTACGTCCCTGGCGTTTCAAAGCATAGACGACGTCCATGGCAGTGACAGTCTTCCTCTTGGCGTGCTCGGTGTAGGTGACGGCATCACGGATGACATTCTCAAGGAAAACCTTGAGGACACCACGGGTCTCTTCGTAAATCAGACCTGAGATACGCTTGACACCACCTCTTCTTGCCAGACGACGGATGGCGGGCTTGGTGATACCCTGGATGTTATCACGCAAAACCTTCCTGTGACGCTTAGCGCCCCCCTTTCCAAGACCTTTGCCTCCTTTACCACGTCCAGACATGTTTACTCTGAGAGAATGACAGACAGAATGCCGTCCGCTCGCTGCAATTCACCTTATGTAGGCGAGGCGCGGACCTCTGAGAAGACAACCAAGCATAACGATAGCACTATTTACGCTGTAGACAGCATAATAAAGATAAATACACGATTTTTTTTACGTGGGCATGTCAATTAGCACTATTGTGTTCATATATGTCGTGTTCGTTACGCGTCATTGTCGCGATTGTCGGTTATTACAAGTAATTGATCAAGGCGATGCCTAAAGTTTTACACTAACATCGCATGTATTGAGACTCGCTCACACAGCCAAGCCGAGGCCGTACGACGACGAACGTGAACACAACCAATCAGCATGGCTGCTCACTGACCAATCAACGGCTTCCCCGCGCAAGTCCGACTCCCGTAAGAGCGAGCATTTACTCTGTTTGGTTCAGTTTCACTTGTGAATCGAGATGGCACGTACAAAGCAGACAGCGCGTAAATCCACCGGAGGAAAGGCTCCCCGTAAACAGCTGGCCACCAAGGCTGCTCGTAAGAGCGCCCCGGCTACAGGAGGTGTCAAGAAACCTCACAGATACAGGCCAGGAACAGTCGCCCTTCGTGAGATCCGTCGTTACCAGAAGAGCACCGAGCTTTTGATCAGGAAGCTGCCCTTCCAGCGTCTGGTCCGTGAAATCGCCCAAGACTTCAAGACCGATCTCCGATTCCAGTCTTCAGCCGTCATGGCCCTGCAGGAGGCTTCCGAGGCTTACCTTGTCGGTCTGTTTGAGGACACCAACTTGTGCGCCATCCACGCCAAGCGTGTCACCATCATGCCCAAGGACATCCAGCTTGCCCGCCGTATCCGTGGGGAGAGAGCTTAAACAGCAGTCCGCTCACATCTATCATAACGGTCCTTTTCAGGACCACCAAATACCCCAAAAGAATGCTTGATTACATAATAATGAAAACCCTCTGCCCTCACTCACTCACTCACTCACTCACTCACTCACTCACTCACTCACTCACTCACTCACTCACTCACTCACTCACTCACTCACTCACTCACTCACTCACTCAATCAAGTTCATTATTACATATTCTAATGAATAGAAGTATCTAGCAAAACAACACATACATACAAATGTTTACCCCGAATATGATACGGGGTATATAATATATATCTAAATATATCTATAACATGTAAAATACAATGTATTGTATTGATAACACACTGGCATGTACATATATACACAGATAAAACCAGCGGAACGCCGGACTCACTCGTCTCAGCTTGTATATACTGTATATAAGTGAACCCAAGCCGGCGCCCGGCGCGGCCGGGTCCGGGTCCGGCGTTCCCCAAAAAACGCTTCAGTTTAGTGCACAGGACGCGTAATTACAGCAATTAATGAACTCATGATGTTACAGTGGTAGTTTGTACCTGTCTATAATGCATTGCACCAGTATCCATAGACTTGTGCTTAACCCTAACCCTAACCCTAACCCTAGCATATTTTGACCCTAACCCCCTAACCCTAACCCTAGGTCATCAGAAAAAAAATATATAGGTAGGTCATTTCTACATACAACATAGGCAGACAACATTTAAGTTCAACCGCGATCCCAATTTTACTGTATCTCAACTCAAACCTTCAAAAGTTGTCTCCCTTCCATTACATGCACTGTACACACGACCGATTCGATTTACCCAGTGACACACATGTACAATTATAACAACAACAATCATCATCATCAACACCACCATTCTATCGCAAACGGGTTTTTTCCCCTTATTACTATACATTATGTATAATATATTAATAATAAAATAGGATATGTGTGTATCGTATGTATATCCTATATACAGTGTAAGTAACTATAAGCAAGCAGGGAATATGTCGTTTGTTGTTTTGTTTTGTTTTGTTTTCATCATATTTGCAAGCATTCTTTTGTGAGATTTGGTGGTCCTGAAAAGGACCGTTGGAGTAGAAGAGTGGGCAGGATTTTTACTTTCCGGCGGACTTCTGGGTCTTCTTGGGGAGAAGAACAGCCTGGATGTTGGGGAGGACACCACCCTGGGCGATGGTGACTCCGGACAGAAGTTTGTTCAACTCCTCGTCGTTCCTGATGGCCAGCTGCAAATGTCTGGGGATGATTCTGGTCTTCTTGTTGTCTCTGGCGGCGTTACCTGCCAACTCAAGAACCTCAGCGGCCAGGTACTCCAGAACGGCAGCCAGGTAGACTGGGGCTCCGGCACCGACACGCTCGGCGTAGTTGCCTTTACGGAGGAGACGATGGATACGTCCGACGGGGAACTGAAGTCCGGCCCTGGAGGAGCGGGACTTGGACTTGCCCTTGACTTTTCCGCCTTTACCACGTCCTGACATATTGGTAGTTTAATCGAGATGCTACAACACACGAATAACCAAGAGTCGCTAGAAACCAGCCTGTTATATACGGCCAATACAATGCAGCCGGCCGCGGATAGGATCGAAACGGCGATTTTGCCGCGTAGCTTGTCTTCTCCGACGTCCGCGCGCTTAAAACTTCCGATCCGATCCCCTTGGCCGCTGTATAAAGCTCCGTGAACGAGATTTTCCCCCCACATTCTCGCACTGCTTGAATATCAACATGCCACCCAAGGTTAGTTCGAAGGGAGCCAAGAAGGCCGGTAAGGCAAAGGCCGCACGTGTCGGCGACAAGAAGAAGAAGAGGAGGAGGAAGGAAAGTTACAGCATCTACATCTACAAGGTGTTGAAACAGGTCCACCCCGATACCGGTATCTCCAGCAAAGCTATGTCCATCATGAACAGCTTTGTCAACGATATCTTCGAGAGAATCGCCGCTGAGGCTTCCCGTCTCGCCCACTACAACAAGCGATCCACCATCACCTCTCGGGAGATCCAGACCGCTGTCCGTCTCCTCCTCCCCGGTGAATTGGCCAAGCACGCCGTCTCTGAGGGCACCAAGGCCGTCACCAAGTACACCAGCTCTAAGTAAACAGTTCATTTACGGACTTTTACTTACATCAACGGTCCTTTTCAGGACCACCAACTCTCACAAAAGAACACCTGAAACATGATGAAAACCAAACGCACAAAAAAAAACAACACATGTATTAATATTACATACGTATTAGAATTACAATATAAATATTTTTTCGCCTCTGCAAACAGTATTTACTGGCCAAATGACTTGATAAACAACCTCTCATATAGACAAATATAATACACAAAACTATAAGACATAGGACATTAAGGCACATACTTACCGTGTATACACAATAGTGTCGCTACACGCGCGAATAAACAAATGCACATATTCAAATGACGGGGCATTTGCTTGTGTACATTATGTGAGTGAGTGAGTGATCTATCAATAAATCAATCAATCCACCAATCAATCTATCAGTAAGTAGGTTAGTTAGACTGAGCGATTGAATAGTTTGTGTTGTGACATCTAATTGGGCGGCGTTAGGGCCAATCTCGGTAACAACTGAGATAGGTAAGCAAGTAAGTAACAAGTAAGCACATTACTAGACCATGTTGGGAATGTTTTTACACTGCTGTTACTTAAGGCATACCTAAACAGTGTGTTTTTACTCAGCGAATAATGTTGTTACAAGTAATGTGTAATACTGCACATAACTGCGGTCTGGTTGCTCATTCACAATATGCACGTGTAATGTATGAATGTGTATGTATGAATATGAATATGAATATGAATAATATAATGATGACGATTTGTTTTCAAAATCAAGTTTCAAGGATTCTTTTGGGGTATTTGGTGGTCCTGAAAAGGACCGTTGAGAGTGTTGGTGAAAACACAAAGTTTTCAACCGCCGAATCCGTAGAGGGTACGTCCCTGGCGTTTCAAAGCATAGACGACGTCCATGGCAGTGACAGTCTTCCTCTTGGCGTGCTCGGTGTAGGTGACGGCATCACGGATGACATTCTCAAGGAAAACCTTGAGGACACCACGGGTCTCTTCGTAAATCAGACCTGAGATACGCTTGACACCACCTCTTCTTGCCAGACGACGGATGGCGGGCTTGGTGATACCCTGGATGTTATCACGCAAAACCTTCCTGTGACGCTTAGCGCCCCCCTTTCCAAGACCTTTGCCTCCTTTACCACGTCCAGACATGTTTACTCTGAGAGAATGACAGACAGAATGCCGTCCGCTCGCTGCAATTCACCTTATGTAGGCGAGGCGCGGACCTCTGAGAAGACAACCAAGCATAACGATAGCACTATTTACGCTGTAGACAGCATAATAAAGATAAATACACGATTTTTTTTACGTGGGCATGTCAATTAGCACTATTGTGTTCATATATGTCGTGTTCGTTACGCGTCATTGTCGCGATTGTCGGTTATTACAAGTAATTGATCAAGGCGATGCCTAAAGTTTTACACTAACATCGCATGTATTGAGACTCGCTCACACAGCCAAGCCGAGGCCGTACGACGACGAACGTGAACACAACCAATCAGCATGGCTGCTCACTGACCAATCAACGGCTTCCCCGCGCAAGTCCGACTCCCGTAAGAGCGAGCATTTACTCTGTTTGGTTCAGTTTCACTTGTGAATCGAGATGGCACGTACAAAGCAGACAGCGCGTAAATCCACCGGAGGAAAGGCTCCCCGTAAACAGCTGGCCACCAAGGCTGCTCGTAAGAGCGCCCCGGCTACAGGAGGTGTCAAGAAACCTCACAGATACAGGCCAGGAACAGTCGCCCTTCGTGAGATCCGTCGTTACCAGAAGAGCACCGAGCTTTTGATCAGGAAGCTGCCCTTCCAGCGTCTGGTCCGTGAAATCGCCCAAGACTTCAAGACCGATCTCCGATTCCAGTCTTCAGCCGTCATGGCCCTGCAGGAGGCTTCCGAGGCTTACCTTGTCGGTCTGTTTGAGGACACCAACTTGTGCGCCATCCACGCCAAGCGTGTCACCATCATGCCCAAGGACATCCAGCTTGCCCGCCGTATCCGTGGGGAGAGAGCTTAAACAGCAGTCCGCTCACATCTATCATAACGGTCCTTTTCAGGACCACCAAATACCCCAAAAGAATGCTTGATTACATAATAATGAAAACCCTCTGCCCTCACTCACTCACTCACTCACTCACTCACTCACTCACTCACTCACTCACTCACTCACTCACTCACTCACTCACTCACTCACTCACTCACTCACTCACTCAATCAAGTTCATTATTACATATTCTAATGAATAGAAGTATCTAGCAAAACAACACATACATACAAATGTTTACCCCGAATATGATACGGGGTATATAATATATATCTAAATATATCTATAACATGTAAAATACAATGTATTGTATTGATAACACACTGGCATGTACATATATACACAGATAAAACCAGCGGAACGCCGGACTCACTCGTCTCAGCTTGTATATACTGTATATAAGTGAACCCAAGCCGGCGCCCGGCGCGGCCGGGTCCGGGTCCGGCGTTCCCCAAAAAACGCTTCAGTTTAGTGCACAGGACGCGTAATTACAGCAATTAATGAACTCATGATGTTACAGTGGTAGTTTGTACCTGTCTATAATGCATTGCACCAGTATCCATAGACTTGTGCTTAACCCTAACCCTAACCCTAACCCTAGCATATTTTGACCCTAACCCCCTAACCCTAACCCTAGGTCATCAGAAAAAAAATATATAGGTAGGTCATTTCTACATACAACATAGGCAGACAACATTTAAGTTCAACCGCGATCCCAATTTTACTGTATCTCAACTCAAACCTTCAAAAGTTGTCTCCCTTCCATTACATGCACTGTACACACGACCGATTCGATTTACCCAGTGACACACATGTACAATTATAACAACAACAATCATCATCATCAACACCACCATTCTATCGCAAACGGGTTTTTTCCCCTTATTACTATACATTATGTATAATATATTAATAATAAAATAGGATATGTGTGTATCGTATGTATATCCTATATACAGTGTAAGTAACTATAAGCAAGCAGGGAATATGTCGTTTGTTGTTTTGTTTTGTTTTGTTTTCATCATATTTGCAAGCATTCTTTTGTGAGATTTGGTGGTCCTGAAAAGGACCGTTGGAGTAGAAGAGTGGGCAGGATTTTTACTTTCCGGCGGACTTCTGGGTCTTCTTGGGGAGAAGAACAGCCTGGATGTTGGGGAGGACACCACCCTGGGCGATGGTGACTCCGGACAGAAGTTTGTTCAACTCCTCGTCGTTCCTGATGGCCAGCTGCAAATGTCTGGGGATGATTCTGGTCTTCTTGTTGTCTCTGGCGGCGTTACCTGCCAACTCAAGAACCTCAGCGGCCAGGTACTCCAGAACGGCAGCCAGGTAGACTGGGGCTCCGGCACCGACACGCTCGGCGTAGTTGCCTTTACGGAGGAGACGATGGATACGTCCGACGGGGAACTGAAGTCCGGCCCTGGAGGAGCGGGACTTGGACTTGCCCTTGACTTTTCCGCCTTTACCACGTCCTGACATATTGGTAGTTTAATCGAGATGCTACAACACACGAATAACCAAGAGTCGCTAGAAACCAGCCTGTTATATACGGCCAATACAATGCAGCCGGCCGCGGATAGGATCGAAACGGCGATTTTGCCGCGTAGCTTGTCTTCTCCGACGTCCGCGCGCTTAAAACTTCCGATCCGATCCCCTTGGCCGCTGTATAAAGCTCCGTGAACGAGATTTTCCCCCCACATTCTCGCACTGCTTGAATATCAACATGCCACCCAAGGTTAGTTCGAAGGGAGCCAAGAAGGCCGGTAAGGCAAAGGCCGCACGTGTCGGCGACAAGAAGAAGAAGAGGAGGAGGAAGGAAAGTTACAGCATCTACATCTACAAGGTGTTGAAACAGGTCCACCCCGATACCGGTATCTCCAGCAAAGCTATGTCCATCATGAACAGCTTTGTCAACGATATCTTCGAGAGAATCGCCGCTGAGGCTTCCCGTCTCGCCCACTACAACAAGCGATCCACCATCACCTCTCGGGAGATCCAGACCGCTGTCCGTCTCCTCCTCCCCGGTGAATTGGCCAAGCACGCCGTCTCTGAGGGCACCAAGGCCGTCACCAAGTACACCAGCTCTAAGTAAACAGTTCATTTACGGACTTTTACTTACATCAACGGTCCTTTTCAGGACCACCAACTCTCACAAAAGAACACCTGAAACATGATGAAAACCAAACGCACAAAAAAAAACAACACATGTATTAATATTACATACGTATTAGAATTACAATATAAATATTTTTTCGCCTCTGCAAACAGTATTTACTGGCCAAATGACTTGATAAACAACCTCTCATATAGACAAATATAATACACAAAACTATAAGACATAGGACATTAAGGCACATACTTACCGTGTATACACAATAGTGTCGCTACACGCGCGAATAAACAAATGCACATATTCAAATGACGGGGCATTTGCTTGTGTACATTATGTGAGTGAGTGAGTGATCTATCAATAAATCAATCAATCCACCAATCAATCTATCAGTAAGTAGGTTAGTTAGACTGAGCGATTGAATAGTTTGTGTTGTGACATCTAATTGGGCGGCGTTAGGGCCAATCTCGGTAACAACTGAGATAGGTAAGCAAGTAAGTAACAAGTAAGCACATTACTAGACCATGTTGGGAATGTTTTTACACTGCTGTTACTTAAGGCATACCTAAACAGTGTGTTTTTACTCAGCGAATAATGTTGTTACAAGTAATGTGTAATACTGCACATAACTGCGGTCTGGTTGCTCATTCACAATATGCACGTGTAATGTATGAATGTGTATGTATGAATATGAATATGAATATGAATAATATAATGATGACGATTTGTTTTCAAAATCAAGTTTCAAGGATTCTTTTGGGGTATTTGGTGGTCCTGAAAAGGACCGTTGAGAGTGTTGGTGAAAACACAAAGTTTTCAACCGCCGAATCCGTAGAGGGTACGTCCCTGGCGTTTCAAAGCATAGACGACGTCCATGGCAGTGACAGTCTTCCTCTTGGCGTGCTCGGTGTAGGTGACGGCATCACGGATGACATTCTCAAGGAAAACCTTGAGGACACCACGGGTCTCTTCGTAAATCAGACCTGAGATACGCTTGACACCACCTCTTCTTGCCAGACGACGGATGGCGGGCTTGGTGATACCCTGGATGTTATCACGCAAAACCTTCCTGTGACGCTTAGCGCCCCCCTTTCCAAGACCTTTGCCTCCTTTACCACGTCCAGACATGTTTACTCTGAGAGAATGACAGACAGAATGCCGTCCGCTCGCTGCAATTCACCTTATGTAGGCGAGGCGCGGACCTCTGAGAAGACAACCAAGCATAACGATAGCACTATTTACGCTGTAGACAGCATAATAAAGATAAATACACGATTTTTTTTACGTGGGCATGTCAATTAGCACTATTGTGTTCATATATGTCGTGTTCGTTACGCGTCATTGTCGCGATTGTCGGTTATTACAAGTAATTGATCAAGGCGATGCCTAAAGTTTTACACTAACATCGCATGTATTGAGACTCGCTCACACAGCCAAGCCGAGGCCGTACGACGACGAACGTGAACACAACCAATCAGCATGGCTGCTCACTGACCAATCAACGGCTTCCCCGCGCAAGTCCGACTCCCGTAAGAGCGAGCATTTACTCTGTTTGGTTCAGTTTCACTTGTGAATCGAGATGGCACGTACAAAGCAGACAGCGCGTAAATCCACCGGAGGAAAGGCTCCCCGTAAACAGCTGGCCACCAAGGCTGCTCGTAAGAGCGCCCCGGCTACAGGAGGTGTCAAGAAACCTCACAGATACAGGCCAGGAACAGTCGCCCTTCGTGAGATCCGTCGTTACCAGAAGAGCACCGAGCTTTTGATCAGGAAGCTGCCCTTCCAGCGTCTGGTCCGTGAAATCGCCCAAGACTTCAAGACCGATCTCCGATTCCAGTCTTCAGCCGTCATGGCCCTGCAGGAGGCTTCCGAGGCTTACCTTGTCGGTCTGTTTGAGGACACCAACTTGTGCGCCATCCACGCCAAGCGTGTCACCATCATGCCCAAGGACATCCAGCTTGCCCGCCGTATCCGTGGGGAGAGAGCTTAAACAGCAGTCCGCTCACATCTATCATAACGGTCCTTTTCAGGACCACCAAATACCCCAAAAGAATGCTTGATTACATAATAATGAAAACCCTCTGCCCTCACTCACTCACTCACTCACTCACTCACTCACTCACTCACTCACTCACTCACTCACTCACTCACTCACTCACTCACTCACTCACTCACTCACTCACTCAATCAAGTTCATTATTACATATTCTAATGAATAGAAGTATCTAGCAAAACAACACATACATACAAATGTTTACCCCGAATATGATACGGGGTATATAATATATATCTAAATATATCTATAACATGTAAAATACAATGTATTGTATTGATAACACACTGGCATGTACATATATACACAGATAAAACCAGCGGAACGCCGGACTCACTCGTCTCAGCTTGTATATACTGTATATAAGTGAACCCAAGCCGGCGCCCGGCGCGGCCGGGTCCGGGTCCGGCGTTCCCCAAAAAACGCTTCAGTTTAGTGCACAGGACGCGTAATTACAGCAATTAATGAACTCATGATGTTACAGTGGTAGTTTGTACCTGTCTATAATGCATTGCACCAGTATCCATAGACTTGTGCTTAACCCTAACCCTAACCCTAACCCT
>NW_025963993.1:0-41226 GCF_023055435.1 Haliotis rufescens | reverse complement strand
CATGACTTTTACGCCATGAGAGCTATTCTCAAAAGTATAAGTTTCAGAACAAAAATATTTGCTGTGTGAATGCATTCTTACATGGTCGACCCTCATGAAAAGAATTGGCGCAATTGCATAAAAATTCATGACTTGAGGCCGAACTATAAAGACATCAGCGATTCGATCTTTTTCACATGCATGACTTTTACGCCATGAGAGCTATTCTCAAAAGTATAAGTTTCAGAACAAAAATATTTGGTGTGTGGATGCATTCTTACATGGTCGACCCTCATGAAAAGAATTGGCGCAATTGCATAAAAATTCATGACTTGAGGCCGAACTATAAAGACATCAGCGATTCGATCTTTTTCACATGCATGACTTTTACGCCATGAGAGCTATTCTCAAAAGTATAAGTTTCAGAACAAAAATATTTGGTGTGTGGATGCATTCTTACATGGTCGACCCTCATGAAAAGAATTGGCGCAATTGCATAAAAATTCATGACTTGAGGCCGAACTATAAAGACATCAGCGATTCGATCTTTTTCACATGCATGACTTTTACGCCATGAGAGCTATTCTCAAAAGTATTAGTTTCAGAACAAAAATATTTGCTGTGTGGATGCATTCTTACATGGTCGACCCTCATGAAAAGAATTGGCGCAATTGCATAAAAATTCATGACTTGAGGCCGAACTATAAAGACATCAGCGATTCGATCTTTTTCACATGCATGACTTTTACGCCATGAGAGCTATTCTCAAAAGTATTAGTTTCAGAACAAAAATATTTGCTGTGTGGATGCATTCTTACATGGTCGACCCTCATGAAAAGAATTGGCGCAATTGCATAAAAAATCATGACTTGAGGCCGAACTATAAAGACATCAGCGATTCGATCTTTTTCACATGCATGACTTTTACGCCATGAGAGCTATTCTCAAAAGTATAAGTTTCAGAACAAAAATATTTGGTGTGTGAATGCATTCTTACATGGTCGACCCTCATGAAAAGAATTGGCGCAATTGCATAAAAATTCATGACTTGAGGCCGAACTATAAAGACATCAGCGATTCGATCTTTTTCACATGCATGACTTTTACGCCATGAGAGCTATTCTCAAAAGTATAAGTTTCAGAACAAAAATATTTGCTGTGTGGATGCATTCTTACATGGTCGACCCTCAGGAAAAGAATTGGCGCAATTGCATAAAAATTCATGACTTGAGGCCGAACTATAAAGACATCAGCGATTCGATCTTTTTCACATGCATGACTTTTACGCCATGAGAGCTATTCTCAAAAGTATAAGTTTCAGAACAAAAATATTTGGTGTGTGGATGCATTCTTACATGGTCGACCCTCATGAAAAGAATTGGCGCAATTGCATAAAAATTCATGACTTGAGGCCGAACTATAAAGACATCAGCGATTCGATCTTTTTCACATGCATGACTTTTACGCCATGAGATCTATTCTCAAAAGTATTAGTTTCAGAACAAAAATATTTGGTGTGTGGATGCATTCTTACATGGTCGACCCTCATGAAAAGAATTGGCGCAATTGCATAAAAATTCATGACTTGAGGCCGAACTATAAAGACATCAGCGATTCGATCTTTTTCACATGCATGACTTTTACGCCAGGAGAGCTATTCTCAAAAGTATTAGTTTCAGAACAAAAATATTTGCTGTGTGGATGCATTCTTACATGGTCGACCCTCATGAAAAGAATTGGCGCAATTGCATAAAAATTCATGACTTGAGGCCGAACTATAAAGACATCAGCGATTCGATCTTTTTCACATGCATGACTTTTACGCCATGAGAGCTATTCTCAAAAGTATAAGTTTCAGAACAAAAATATTTGCTGTGTGAATGCATTCTTACATGGTCGACCCTCATGAAAAGAATTGGCGCAATTGCATAAAAATTCATGACTTGAGGCCGAACTATAAAGACATCAGCGATTCGATCTTTTTCACATGCATGACTTTTACGCCATGAGAGCTATTCTCAAAAGTATAAGTTTCAGAACAAAAATATTTGCTGTGTGGATGCATTCTTACATGGTCGACCCTCATGAAAAGAATTGGCGCAATTGCATAAAAATTCATGACTTGAGGCCGAACTATAAAGACATCAGCGATTCGATCTTTTTCACATGCATGACTTTTACGCCATGAGAGCTATTCTCAAAAGTATTAGTTTCAGAACAAAAATATTTGGTGTGTGGATGCATTCTTACATGGTCGACCCTCATGAAAAGAATTGGCGCAATTGCATAAAAATTCATGACTTGAGGCCGAACTATAAAGACATCAGCGATTCGATCTTTTTCACATGCATGACTTTTACGCCATGAGAGCTATTCTCAAAAGTATAAGTTTCAGAACAAAAATATTTGGTGTGTGAATGCATTCTTACATGGTCGACCCTCATGAAAAGAATTGGCGCAATTGCATAAAAATTCATGACTTGAGGCCGAACTATAAAGACATCAGCGATTCGATCTTTTTCACATGCATGACTTTTACGCCATGAGAGCTATTCTCAAAAGTATAAGTTTCAGAACAAAAATATTTGCTGTGTGGATGCATTCTTACATGGTCGACCCTCAGGAAAAGAATTGGCGCAATTGCATAAAAATTCATGACTTGAGGCCGAACTATAAAGACATCAGCGATTCGATCTTTTTCACGTGCATGACTTTTACGCCATGAGAGCTATTCTCAAAAGTATTAGTTTCAGAACAAAAATATTTGGTGTGTGGATGCATTCTTACATGGTCGACCCTCATGAAAAGAATTGGCGCAATTGCATAAAAATTCATGACTTGAGGCCGAACTATAAAGACATCAGCGATTCGATCTTTTTCACATGCATGACTTTTACGCCATGAGAGCTATTCTCAAAAGTATTAGTTTCAGAACAAAAATATTTGCTGTGTGGATGCATTCTTACATGGTCGACCCTCATGAAAAGAATTGGCGCAATTGCATAAAAATTCATGACTTGAGGCCGAACTATAAAGACATCAGCGATTCGATCTTTTTCACATGCATGACTTTTACGCCATGAGAGCTATTCTCAAAAGTATAAGTTTCAGGACAAAAATATTTGGTGTGTGGATGCATTCTTACATGGTCGACCCTCATGAAAAGAATTGGCGCAATTGCATAAAAATTCATGACTTGAGGCCGAACTATAAAGACATCAGCGATTCGATCTTTTTCACATGCATGACTTTTACGCCATGAGAGCTATTCTCAAAAGTATTAGTTTCAGAACAAAAATATTTGCTGTGTGGATGCATTCTTACATGGTCGACCCTCAGGAAAAGAATTGGCGCAATTGCATAAAAATTCATGACTTGAGGCCGAACTATAAAGACATCAGCGATTCGATCTTTTTCACATGCATGACTTTTACGCCATGAGAGCTATTCTCAAAAGTATAAGTTTCAGAACAAAAATATTTGCTGTGTGAATGCATTCTTACATGGTCGACCCTCATGAAAAGAATTGGCGCAATTGCATAAAAATTCATGACTTGAGGCCGAACTATAAAGACATCAGCGATTCGATCTTTTTCACATGCATGACTTTTACGCCATGAGAGCTATTCTCAAAAGTATAAGTTTCAGAACAAAAATATTTGGTGTGTGGATGCATTCTTACATGGTCGACCCTCGGGAAAAGAATTGGCGCAATTGCATAAAAATTCATGACTTGAGGCAGAACTATAAAGACATCAGCGATTCGATCTTTTTCACGTGCATGACTTTTACGCCATGAGAGCTATTCTCAAAAGTATTAGTTTCAGAACAAAAATATTTGCTGTGTGGATGCATTCTTACATGGTCGACCCTCATGAAAAGAATTGGCGCAATTGCATAAAAATTCATGACTTGAGGCCGAACTATAAAGACATCAGCGATTCGATCTTTTTCACATGCATGACTTTTACGCCATGAGAGCTATTCTCAAAAGTATAAGTTTCAGAACAAAAATATTTGCTGTGTGAATGCATTCTTACATGGTCGACCCTCATGAAAAGAATTGGCGCAATTGCATAAAAATTCATGACTTGAGGCCGAACTATAAAGACATCAGCGATTCGATCTTTTTCACATGCATGACTTTTACGCCATGAGAGCTATTCTCAAAAGTATAAGTTTCAGAACAAAAATATTTGGTGTGTGAATGCATTCTTACATGGTCGACCCTCATGAAAAGAATTGGCGCAATTGCATAAAAATTCATGACTTGAGGCCGAACTATAAAGACATCAGCGATTCGATCTTTTTCACATGCATGACTTTTACGCCATGAGAGCTATTCTCAAAAGTATAAGTTTCAGAACAAAAATATTTGGTGTGTGGATGCATTCTTACATGGTCGACCCTCAGAAAAAGAATTGGCGCAATTGCATAAAAATTCATGACTTGAGGCCGAACTATAAAGACATCAGCGATTCGATCTTTTTCACGTGCATGACTTTTACGCCATGAGAGCTATTCTCAAAAGTATTAGTTTCAGAACAAAAATATTTGGTGTGTGGATGCATTCTTACATGGTCGACCCTCATGAAAAGAATTGGCGCAATTGCATAAAAATTCATGACTTGAGGCCGAACTATAAAGACATCAGCGATTCGATCTTTTTCACATGCATGACTTTTACGCCATGAGAGCTATTCTCAAAAGTATTAGTTTCAGAACAAAAATATTTGCTGTGTGGATGCATTCTTACATGGTCGACCCTCATGAAAAGAATTGGCGCAATTGCATAAAAATTCATGACTTGAGGCCGAACTATAAAGACATCAGCGATTCGATCTTTTTCACATGCATGACTTTTACGCCATGAGAGCTATTCTCAAAAGTATAAGTTTCAGAACAAAAATATTTGCTGTGTGAATGCATTCTTACATGGTCGACCCTCAGGAAAAGAATTGGCGCAATTGCATAAAAATTCATGACTTGAGGCCGAACTATAAAGACATCAGCGATTCGATCTTTTTCACATGCATGACTTTTACGCCATGAGAGCTATTCTCAAAAGTATTAGTTTCAGAACAAAAATATTTGCTGTGTGAATGCATTCTTACATGGTCGACCCTCATGAAAAGAATTGGCGCAATTGCATAAAAATTCATGACTTGAGGCCGAACTATAAAGACATCAGCGATTCGATCTTTTTCACATGCATGACTTTTACGCCATGAGAGCTATTCTCAAAAGTATAAGTTTCAGAACAAAAATATTTGCTGTGTGGATGCATTCTTACATGGTCGACCCTCATGAAAAGAATTGGCGCAATTGCATAAAAATTCATGACTTGAGGCCGAACTATAAAGACATCAGCGATTCGATCTTTTTCACATGCATGACTTTTACGCCATGAGAGCTATTCTCAAAAGTATTAGTTTCAGAACAAAAATATTTGCTGTGTGGATGCATTCTTACATGGTCGACCCTCATGAAAAGAATTGGCGCAATTGCATAAAAATTCATGACTTGAGGCCGAACTATAAAGACATCAGCGATTCGATCTTTTTCACATGCATGACTTTTACGCCATGAGAGCTATTCTCAAAAGTATAAGTTTCAGAACAAAAATATTTGCTGTGTGAATGCATTCTTACATGGTCGACCCTCATGAAAAGAATTGGCGCAATTGCATAAAAATTCATGACTTGAGGCCGAACTATAAAGACATCAGCGATTCGATCTTTTTCACATGCATGACTTTTACGCCATGAGAGCTATTCTCAAAAGTATAAGTTTCAGAAGAAAAATATTTGGTGTGTGGATGCATTCTTACATGGTCGACCCTCATGAAAAGAATTGGCGCAATTGCATAAAAATTCATGACTTGAGGCCGAACTATAAAGACATCAGCGATTCGATCTTTTTCACGTGCATGACTTTTACGCCATGAGAGCTATTCTCAAAAGTATTAGTTTCAGAACAAAAATATTTGGTGTGTGGATGCATTCTTACATGGTCGACCCTCATGAAAAGAATTGGCGCAATTGCATAAAAATTCATGACTTGAGGCCGAACTATAAAGACATCAGCGATTCGATCTTTTTCACATGCATGACTTTTACGCCATGAGAGCTATTCTCAAAAGTATAAGTTTCAGAACAAAAATATTTGCTGTGTGAATGCATTCTTACATGGTCGACCCTCAGGAAAAGAATTGGCGCAATTGCATAAAAATTCATGACTTGAGGCCGAACTATAAAGACATCAGCGATTCGATCTTTTTCACATGCATGACTTTTACGCCATGAGAGCTATTCTCAAAAGTATAAGTTTCAGAAAAAAATATTTGCTGTGTGAATGCATTCTTACATGGTCGACCCTCATGAAAAGAATTGGCGCAATTGCATAAAAATTCATGACTTGAGGCCGAACTATAAAGACATCAGCGATTCGATCTTTTTCACGTGCATGACTTTTACGCCATGAGAGCTATTCTCAAAAGTATTAGTTTCAGAACAAAAATATTTGGTGTGTGGATGCATTCTTACATGGTCGACCCTCATGAAAAGAATTGGCGCAATTGCATAAAAATTCATGACTTGAGGCCGAACTATAAAGACATCAGCGATTCGATCTTTTTCACATGCATGACTTTTACGCCATGAGAGCTATTCTCAAAAGTATAAGTTTCAGAACAAAAATATTTGCTGTGTGAATGCATTCTTACATGGTCGACCCTCATGAAAAGAATTGGCGCAATTGCATAAAAATTCATGACTTGAGGCCGAACTATAAAGACATCAGCGATTCGATCTTTTTCACATGCATGACTTTTACGCCATGAGAGCTATTCTCAAAAGTATAAGTTTCAGAACAAAAATATTTGCTGTGTGGATGCATTCTTACATGGTCGACCCTCATGAAAAGAATTGGCGCAATTGCATAAAAATTCATGACTTGAGGCCGAACTATAAAGACATCAGCGATTCGATCTTTTTCACATGCATGACTTTTACGCCATGAGAGCTATTCTCAAAAGTATTAGTTTCAGAACAAAAATATTTGCTGTGTGGATGCATTCTTACATGGTCGACCCTCATGAAAAGAATTGGCGCAATTGCATAAAAATTCATGACTTGAGGCCGAACTATAAAGACATCAGCGATTCGATCTTTTACACATGCATGACTTTTACGCCATGAGAGCTATTCTCAAAAGTATTAGTTTCAGAACAAAAATATTTGCTGTGTGGATGCATTCTTACATGGTCGACCCTCATGAAAAGAATTGGCGCAATTGCATAAAAATTCATGACTTGAGGCCGAACTATAAAGACATCAGCGATTCGATCTTTTTCACATGCATGACTTTTACGCCATGAGAGCTATTCTCAAAAGTATAAGTTTCAGAAGAAAAATATTTGCTGTGTGGATGCATTCTTACATGGTCGACCCTCATGAAAAGAATTGGCGCAATTGCATAAAAATTCATGACTTGAGGCCGAACTATAAAGACATCAGCGATTCGATCTTTTTCACATGCATGACTTTTACGCCATGAGAGCTATTCTCAAAAGTATAAGTTTCAGAACAAAAATATTTGCTGTGTGGATGCATTCTTACATGGTCGACCCTCATGAAAAGAATTGGCGCAATTGCATACAAATTCATGACTTGAGGCCGAACTATAAAGACATCAGCGATTCGATCTTTTTCACATGCATGACTTTTACGCCATGAGAGCTATTCTCAAAAGTATTAGTTTCAGAACAAAAATATTTGGTGTGTGGATGCATTCTTACATGGTCGACCCTCAGGAAAAGAATTGGCGCAATTGCATAAAAATTCATGACTTGAGGCCGAACTATAAAGACATCAGCGATTCGATCTTTTTCACATGCATGACTTTTACGCCATGAGAGCTATTCTCAAAAGTATAAGTTTCAGAACAAAAATATTTGCTGTGTGGATGCATTCTTACATGGTCGACCCTCATGAAAAGAATTGGCGCAATTGCATAAAAATTCATGACTTGAGGCCGAACTATAAAGACATCAGCGATTCGATCTTTTTCACATGCATGACTTTTACGCCATGAGAGCTATTCTCAAAAGTATTAGTTTCAGAACAAAAATATTTGCTGTGTGGATGCATTCTTACATGGTCGACCCTCATGAAAAGAATTGGCGCAATTGCATAAAAATTCATGACTTGAGGCCGAACTATAAAGACATCAGCGATTCGATCTTTTTCACATGCATGACTTTTACGCCATGAGAGCTATTCTCAAAAGTATAAGTTTCAGAACAAAAATATTTGCTGTGTGGATGCATTCTTACATGGTCGACCCTCATGAAAAGAATTGGCGCAATTGCATAAAAATTCATGACTTGAGGCCGAACTATAAAGACATCAGCGATTCGATCTTTTTCACATGCATGACTTTTACGCCATGAGAGCTATTCTCAAAAGTATAAGTTTCAGAACAAAAATATTTGCTGTGTGGATGCATTCTTACATGGTCGACCCTCATGAAAAGAATTGGCGCAATTGCATAAAAATTCATGACTTGAGGCCGAACTATAAAGACATCAGCGATTCGATCTTTTTCACATGCATGACTTTTACGCCATGAGAGCTATTCTCAAAAGTATTAGTTTCAGAACAAAAATATTTGGTGTGTGGATGCATTCTTACATGGTCGACCCTCAGGAAAAGAATTGGCGCAATTGCATAAAAATTCATGACTTGAGGCCGAACTATAAAGACATCAGCGATTCGATCTTTTTCACATGCATGACTTTTACGCCATGAGAGCTATTCTCAAAAGTATAAGTTTCAGAACAAAAATATTTGGTGTGTGGATGCATTCTTACATGGTCGACCCTCATGAAAAGAATTGGCGCAATTGCATAAAAATTCATGACTTGAGGCCGAACTATAAAGACATCAGCGATTCGATCTTTTTCACATGCATGACTTTTACGCCATGAGAGCTATTCTCAAAAGTATAAGTTTCAGAACAAAAATATTTGCTGTGTGGATGCATTCTTACATGGTCGACCCTCATGAAAAGAATTGGCGCAATTGCATAAAAATTCATGACTTGAGGCCGAACTATAAAGACATCAGCGATTCGATCTTTTTCACATGCATGACTTTTACGCCATGAGAGCTATTCTCAAAAGTATTAGTTTCAGAACAAAAATATTTGGTGTGTGTATGCATTCTTACATGGTCGACCCTCATGAAAGAAATTGGCGCAATTGCATAAAAATTCATGACTTGAGGCCGAACTATAAAGACATCAGCGATTCGATCTTTTTCACATGCATGACTTTTACGCCATGAGAGCTATTCTCAAAAGTATTAGTTTCAGAACAAAAATATTTGGTGTGTGTATGCATTCTTACATGGTCGACCCTCATGAAAGAAATTGGCGCAATTGCATAAAAATTCATGACTTGAGGCCGAACTATAAAGACATCAGCGATTCGATCTTTTTCACATGCATGACTTTTACGCCATGAGAGCTATTCTCAAAAGTATAAGTTTCAGAACAAAAATATTTGCTGTGTGGATGCATTCTTACATGGTCGACCCTCATGAAAAGAATTGGCGCAATTGCATAAAAATTCATGACTTGAGGCCGAACTATAAAGACATCAGCGATTCGATCTTTTTCACATGCATGACTTTTACGCCATGAGAGCTATTCTCAAAAGTATTAGTTTCAGAACAAAAATATTTGGTGTGTGTATGCATTCTTACATGGTCGACCCTCATGAAAGAAATTGGCGCAATTGCATAAAAATTCATGACTTGAGGCCGAACTATAAAGACATCAGCGATTCGATCTTTTTCACATGCATGACTTTTACGCCATGAGAGCTATTCTCAAAAGTATTAGTTTCAGAACAAAAATATTTGGTGTGTGTATGCATTCTTACATGGTCGACCCTCATGAAAGAAATTGGCGCAATTGCATAAAAATTCATGACTTGAGGCCGAACTATAAAGACATCAGCGATTCGATCTTTTTCACATGCATGACTTTTACGCCATGAGAGCTATTCTCAAAAGTATAAGTTTCAGAACAAAAATATTTGGTGTGTGGATGCATTCTTACATGGTCGACCCTCATGAAAAGAATTGGCGCAATTGCATAAAAATTCATGACTTGAGGCCGAACTATAAAGACATCAGCGATTCGATCTTTTTCACATGCATGACTTTTACGCCATGAGAGCTATTCTCAAAAGTATTAGTTTCAGAACAAAAATATTTGGTGTGTGGATGCATTCTTACATGGTCGACCCTCATGAAAAGAATTGGCGCAATTGCATACAAATTCATGACTTGAGGCCGAACTATAAAGACATCAGCGATTCGATCTTTTTCACATGCATGACTTTTACGCCATGAGAGCTATTCTCAAAAGTATTAGTTTCAGAACAAAAATATTTGGTGTGTGGATGCATTCTTACATGGTCGACCCTCATGAAAAGAATTGGCGCAATTGCATAAAAATTCATGACTTGAGGCCGAACTATAAAGACATCAGCGATTCGATCTTTTTCACGTGCATGACTTTTACGCCATGAGAGCTATTCTCAAAAGTATTAGTTTCAGAACAAAAATATTTGGTGTGTGGATGCATTCTTACATGGTCGACCCTCATGAAAAGAATTGGCGCAATTGCATAAAAATTCATGACTTGAGGCCGAACTATAAAGACATCAGCGATTCGATCTTTTTCACATGCATGACTTTTACGCCATGAGAGCTATTCTCAAAAGTATTAGTTTCAGAATAAAAATATTTGCTGTGTGGATGCATTCTTACATGGTCGACCCTCATAAAAAGAATTGGCGCAATTGCATAAAAATTCATGACTTGAGGCCGAACTATAAAGACATCAGCGATTCGATCTTTTTCACATGCATGACTTTTACGCCATGAGAGCTATTCTCAAAAGTATAAGTTTCAGAACAAAAATATTTGCTGTGTGGATGCATTCTTACATGGTCGACCCTCATGAAAAGAATTGGCGCAATTGCATAAAAATTCATGACTTGAGGCCGAACTATAAAGACATCAGCGATTCGATCTTTTTCACATGCATGACTTTTACGCCATGAGAGCTATTCTCAAAAGTATTAGTTTCAGAACAAAAATATTTGGTGTGTGTATGCATTCTTACATGGTCGACCCTCATGAAAGAAATTGGCGCAATTGCATAAAAATTCATGACTTGAGGCCGAACTATAAAGACATCAGCGATTCGATCTTTTTCACATGCATGACTTTTACGCCATGAGAGCTATTCTCAAAAGTATTAGTTTCAGAACAAAAATATTTGGTGTGTGTATGCATTCTTACATGGTCGACCCTCATGAAAGAAATTGGCGCAATTGCATAAAAATTCATGACTTGAGGCCGAACTATAAAGACATCAGCGATTCGATCTTTTTCACATGCATGACTTTTACGCCATGAGAGCTATTCTCAAAAGTATAAGTTTCAGAACAAAAATATTTGCTGTGTGGATGCATTCTTACATGGTCGACCCTCATGAAAAGAATTGGCGCAATTGCATAAAAATTCATGACTTGAGGCCGAACTATAAAGACATCAGCGATTCGATCTTTTTCACATGCATGACTTTTACGCCATGAGAGCTATTCTCAAAAGTATTAGTTTCAGAACAAAAATATTTGGTGTGTGTATGCATTCTTACATGGTCGACCCTCATGAAAGAAATTGGCGCAATTGCATAAAAATTCATGACTTGAGGCCGAACTATAAAGACATCAGCGATTCGATCTTTTTCACATGCATGACTTTTACGCCATGAGAGCTATTCTCAAAAGTATTAGTTTCAGAACAAAAATATTTGGTGTGTGTATGCATTCTTACATGGTCGACCCTCAGGAAAGAAATTGGCGCAATTGCATAAAAATTCATGACTTGAGGCCGAACTATAAAGACATCAGCGATTCGATCTTTTTCACATGCATGACTTTTACGCCATGAGAGCTATTCTCAAAAGTATAAGTTTCAGAACAAAAATATTTGCTGTGTGGATGCATTCTTACATGGTCGACCCTCATGAAAAGAATTGGCGCAATTGCATAAAAATTCATGACTTGAGGCCGAACTATAAAGACATCAGCGATTCGATCTTTTTCACATGCATGACTTTTACGCCATGAGAGCTATTCTCAAAAGTATTAGTTTCAGAACAAAAATATTTGGTGTGTGGATGCATTCTTACATGGTCGACCCTCATGAAAAGAATTGGCGCAATTGCATACAAATTCATGACTTGAGGCCGAACTATAAAGACATCAGCGATTCGATCTTTTTCACATGCATGACTTTTACGCCATGAGAGCTATTCTCAAAAGTATTAGTTTCAGAACAAAAATATTTGGTGTGTGGATGCATTCTTACATGGTCGACCCTCATGAAAAGAATTGGCGCAATTGCATAAAAATTCATGACTTGAGGCCGAACTATAAAGACATCAGCGATTCGATCTTTTTCACATGCATGACTTTTACGCCATGAGAGCTATTCTCAAAAGTATTAGTTTCAGAACAAAAATATTTGCTGTGTGGATGCATTCTTACATGGTCGACCCTCATGAAAAGAATTGGCGCAATTGCATAAAAATTCATGACTTGAGGCCGAACTATAAAGACATCAGCGATTCGATCTTTTTCACATGCATGACTTTTACGCCATGAGAGCTATTCTCAAAAGTATAAGTTTCAGAACAAAAATATTTGCTGTGTGGATGCATTCTTACATGGTCGACCCTCATGAAAAGAATTGGCGCAATTGCATAAAAATTCATGACTTGAGGCCGAACTATAAAGACATCAGCGATTCGATCTTTTTCACATGCATGACTTTTACGCCATGAGAGCTATTCTCAAAAGTATTAGTTTCAGAACAAAACTATTTGCTGTGTGGATGCATTCTTACATGGTCGACCCTCATAAAAAGAATTGGCGCAATTGCATAAAAATTCATGACTTGAGGCCGAACTATAAAGACATCAGCGATTCGATCTTTTTCACATGCATGACTTTTACGCCATGAGAGCTATTCTCAAAAGTATAAGTTTCAGAACAAAAATATTTGCTGTGTGGATGCATTCTTACATGGTCGACCCTCATGAAAAGAATTGGCGCAATTGCATAAAAATTCATGACTTGAGGCCGAACTATAAAGACATCAGCGATTCGATCTTTTTCACATGCATGACTTTTACGCCATGAGAGCTATTCTCAAAAGTATTAGTTTCAGAACAAAAATATTTGGTGTGTGTATGCATTCTTACATGGTCGACCCTCATGAAAGAAATTGGCGCAATTGCATAAAAATTCATGACTTGAGGCCGAACTATAAAGACATCAGCGATTCGATCTTTTTCACATGCATGACTTTTACGCCATGAGAGCTATTCTCAAAAGTATTAGTTTCAGAACAAAAATATTTGGTGTGTGGATGCATTCTTACATGGTCGACCCTCATGAAAAGAATTGGTGCAATTGCATACAAATTCATGACTTGAGGCCGAACTATAAAGACATCAGCGATTCGATCTTTTTCACATGCATGACTTTTACGCCATGAGGGCTATTCTCAAAAGTATTAGTTTCAGAACAAGAATATTTGCTGTGTGGATGCATTCTTACATGGTCGACCCTCATGAAAAGAATTGGCGCAATTGCATAAAAATTCATGACTTGAGGCCGAACTATAAAGACATCAGCGATTCGATCTTTTTCACATGCATGACTTTTACGCCATGAGAGCTATTCTCAAAAGTATTAGTTTCAGAACAAGAATATTTGCTGTGTGGATGCATTCTTACATGGTCGACCCTCATGAAAAGAATTGGCGCAATTGCATAAAAATTCATGACTTGAGGCCGAACTATAAAGACATCAGCGATTCGATCTTTTTCACATGCATGACTTTTACGCCATGAGAGCTATTCTCAAAAGTATTAGTTTCAGAAGAAAAATATTTGCTGTGTGGATGCATTCTTACATGGTCGACCCTCATGAAAAGAATTGGCGCAATTGCATAAAAATTCATGACTTGAGGCCGAACTATAAAGACATCAGCGATTCGATCTTTTTCACATGCATGACTTTTACGCCATGAGAGCTATTCTCAAAAGTATTAGTTTCAGAACAAAAATATTTGGTGTGTGGATGCATTCTTACATGGTCGACCCTCATGAAAAGAATTGGCGCAATTGCATAAAATTCATGACTTGAGGCCGAACTATAAAGACATCAGCGATTCGATCTTTTTCACATGCATGACTTTTACGCCATGAGAGCTATTCTCAAAAGTATAAGTTTCAGAACAAAAATATTTGCTGTGTGGATGCATTCTTACATGGTCGACCCTCATGAAAAGAATTGGCGCAATTGCATAAAAATTCATGACTTGAGGCCGAACTATAAAGACATCAGCGATTCGATCTTTTTCACATGCATGACTTTTACGCCATGAGAGCTATTCTCAAAAGTATTAGTTTCAGAACAAAAATATTTGCTGTGTGGATGCATTCTTACATGGTCGACCCTCATGAAAAGAATTGGCGCAATTGCATACAAATTCATGACTTGAGGCCGAACTATAAAGACATCAGCGATTCGATCTTTTTCACATGCATGACTTTTACGCCATGAGAGCTATTCTCAAAAGTATTAGTTTCAGAACAAAAATATTTGCTGTGAAGATGCATTCTTACATGGTCGACCCTCAGGAAAAGAATTGGCGCAATTGCATAAAAATTCATGACTTGAGGCCGAACTATAAAGACATCAGCGATTCGATCTTTTTCACATGCATGACTTTTACGCCATGAGAGCTATTCTCAAAAGTATAAGTTTCAGAACAAAAATATTTGGTGTGTGTATGCATTCTTACATGGTCGACCCTCAGGAAAAGAATTGGCGCAATTGCATAAAAATTCATGACTTGAGGCCGAACTATAAAGACATCAGCGATTCGATCTTTTTCACATGCATGACTTTTACGCCATGAGAGCTATTATCAAAAGTATTAGTTTCAGAACAAAAATATTTGCTGTGTGGATGCATTCTTACATGGTCGACCCTCATGAAAAGAATTGGCGCAATTGCATAAAAATTCATGACTTGAGGCCGAACTATAAAGACATCAGCGATTCGATCTTTTTCACATGCATGACTTTTACGCCATGAGAGCTATTCTCAAAAGTATTAGTTTCAGAACAAAAATATTTGCTGTGTGGATGCATTCTTACATGGTCGACCCTCATGAAAAGAATTGGCGCAATTGCATAAAAATTCATGACTTGAGGCCGAACTATAAAGACATCAGCGATTCGATCTTTTTCACATGCATGACTTTTACGCCATGAGAGCTATTCTCAAAAGTATTAGTTTCAGAACAAAAATATTTGCTGTGTGGATGCATTCTTACATGGTCGACCCTCATGAAAAGAATTGGCGCAATTGCATAAAAATTCATGACTTGAGGCCGAACTATAAAGACATCAGCGATTCGATCTTTTTCACATGCATGACTTTTACGCCATGAGAGCTATTCTCAAAAGTATAAGTTTCAGAACAAAAATATTTGCTGTGTGAATGCATTCTTACATGGTCGACCCTCAGGAAAAGAATTGGCGCAATTGCATAAAAATTCATGACTTGAGGCCGAACTATAAAGACATCAGCGATTCGATCTTTTTCACATGCATGACTTTTACGCCATGAGAGCTATTCTCAAAAGTATAAGTTTCAGAACAAAAATATTTGGTGTGTGGATGCATTCTTACATGGTCGACCCTCATGAAAAGAATTGGCGCAATTGCATAAAAATTCATGACTTGAGGCCGAACTATAAAGACATCAGCGATTCGATCTTTTTCACATGCATGACTTTTACGCCATGAGAGCTATTCTCAAAAGTATTAGTTTCAGAACAAAAATATTTGCTGTGTGGATGCATTCTTACATGGTCGACCCTCATGAAAAGAATTGGCGCAATTGCATAAAAATTCATGACTTGAGGCCGAACTATAAAGACATCAGCGATTCGATCTTTTTCACATGCATGACTTTTACGCCATGAGAGCTATTCTCAAAAGTATAAGTTTCAGAACAAAAATATTTGCTGTGTGAATGCATTCTTACATGGTCGACCCTCATGAAAAGAATTGGCGCAATTGCATAAAAATTCATGACTTGAGGCCGAACTATAAAGACATCAGCGATTCGATCTTTTTCACATGCATGACTTTTACGCCATGAGAGCTATTCTCAAAAGTATAAGTTTCAGAACAAAAATATTTGCTGTGTGGATGCATTCTTACATGGTCGACCCTCATGAAAAGAATTGGCGCAATTGCATAAAAATTCATGACTTGAGGCCGAACTATAAAGACATCAGCGATTCGATCTTTTTCACATGCATGACTTTTACGCCATGAGAGCTATTCTCAAAAGTATTAGTTTCAGAACAAAAATATTTGGTGTGTGGATGCATTCTTACATGGTCGACCCTCATGAAAAGAATTGGCGCAATTGCATAAAAATTCATGACTTGAGGCCGAACTATAAAGACATCAGCGATTCGATCTTTTTCACATGCATGACTTTTACGCCATGAGAGCTATTCTCAAAAGTATAAGTTTCAGAACAAAAATATTTGCTGTGTGGATGCATTCTTACATGGTCGACCCTCATGAAAAGAATTGGCGCAATTGCATAAAAATTCATGACTTGAGGCCGAACTATAAAGACATCAGCGATTCGATCTTTTTCACATGCATGACTTTTACGCCATGAGAGCTATTCTCAAAAGTATTAGTTTCAGAACAAAAATATTTGGTGTGTGGATGCATTCTTACATGGTCGACCCTCAGGAAAAGAATTGGCGCAATTGCATAAAAATTCATGACTTGAGGCCGAACTATAAAGACATCAGCGATTCGATCTTTTTCACATGCATGACTTTTACGCCATGAGAGCTATTCTCAAAAGTATTAGTTTCAGAACAAAAATATTTGCTGTGTGGATGCATTCTTACATGGTCGACCCTCATGAAAAGAATTGGCGCAATTGCATAAAAATTCATGACTTGAGGCCGAACTATAAAGACATCAGCGATTCGATCTTTTTCACATGCATGACTTTTACGCCATGAGAGCTATTCTCAAAAGTATTAGTTTCAGAACAAAAATATTTGGTGTGTGGATGCATTCTTACATGGTCGACCCTCATGAAAAGAATTGGCGCAATTGCATAAAAATTCATGACTTGAGGCCGAACTATAAAGACATCAGCGATTCGATCTTTTTCACATGCATGACTTTTACGCCATGAGAGCTATTCTCAAAAGTATTAGTTTCAGAACAAAAATATTTGCTGTGTGGATGCATTCTTACATGGTCGACCCTCAGGAAAAGAATTGGCGCAATTGCATAAAAATTCATGACTTGAGGCCGAACTATAAAGACATCAGCGATTCGATCTTTTTCACATGCATGACTTTTACGCCATGAGAGCTATTCTCAAAAGTATAAGTTTCAGAACAAAACTATTTGCTGTGTGGATGCATTCTTACATGGTCGACCCTCATGAAAAGAATTGGCGCAATTGCATAAAAATTCATGACTTGAGGCCGAACTATAAAGACATCAGCGATTCGATCTTTTTCACATGCATGACTTTTACGCCATGAGAGCTATTCTCAAAAGTATTAGTTTCAGAATAAAAACATTTGCTGTGTGGATGCATTCTTACATGGTCGACCCTCATAAAAAGAATTGGCGCAATTGCATAAAAATTCATGACTTGAGGCCGAACTATAAAGACATCAGCGATTCGATCTTTTTCACATGCATGACTTTTACGCCATGAGAGCTATTCTCAAAAGTATAAGTTTCAGAACAAAAATATTTGGTGTGTGGATGCATTCTTACATGGTCGACCCTCATGAAAAGAATTGGCGCAATTGCATAAAAATTCATGACTTGAGGCCGAACTATAAAGACATCAGCGATTCGATCTTTTTCACATGCATGACTTTTACGCCATGAGAGCTATTCTCAAAAGTATTAGTTTCAGAACAAAAATATTTGCTGTGTGGATGCATTCTTACATGGTCGACCCTCATGAAAAGAATTGGCGCAATTGCATAAAAATTCATGACTTGAGGCCGAACTATAAAGACATCCGCGATTCGATCTTTTTCACATGCATGACTTTTACGCCATGAGGGCTATTCTCAAAAGTATTAGTTTCAGAACAAAAATATTTGCTGTGTGGATGCATTCTTACATGGTCGACCGTCAGGAAAAGAATTGGCGCAATTGCATAAAAATTCATGACTTGAGGCCGAACTATAAAGACATCAGCGATTCGATCTTTTTCACATGCATGACTTTTACGCCATGAGAGCTATTCTCAAAAGTATTAGTTTCAGAACAAAAATATTTGCTGTGTGGATGCATTCTTACATGGTCGACCCTCATGAAAAGAATTGGCGCAATTGCATAAAAATTCATGACTTGAGGCCGAACTATAAAGACATCAGCGATTCGATCTTTTTCACATGCATGACTTTTACGCCATGAGAGCTATTCTCAAAAGTATTAGTTTCAGAACAAAAATATTTGGTGTGTGGATGCATTCTTACATGGTCGACCCTCATGAAAAGAATTGGCGCAATTGCATAAAAATTCATGACTTGAGGCCGAACTATAAAGACATCAGCGATTCGATCTTTTTCACATGCATGACTTTTACGCCATGAGAGCTATTCTCAAAAGTATTAGTTTCAGAACAAAAATATTTGCTGTGTGGATGCATTCTTACATGGTCGACCCTCATGAAAAGAATTGGCGCAATTGCATAAAAAATCATGACTTGAGGCCGAACTATAAAGACATCAGCGATTCGATCTTTTTCACATGCGTGACTTTTACGCCATGAGAGCTATTCTCAAAAGTATTAGTTTCAGAACAAAAATATTTGCTGTGTGGATGCATTCTTACATGGTCGACCCTCATGAAAAGAATTGGCGCAATTGCATAAAAATTCATGACTTGAGGCCGAACTATAAAGACATCAGCGATTCGATCTTTTTCACATGCATGACTTTTACGCCATGAGAGCTATTCTCAAAAGTATTAGTTTCAGAACAAAAATATTTGCTGTGAAGATGCATTCTTACATGGTCGACCCTCATGAAAAGAATTGGCGCAATTGCATAAAAATTCATGACTTGAGGCCGAACTATAAAGACATCAGCGATTCGATCTTTTTCACATGCATGACTTTTACGCCATGAGAGCTATTCTCAAAAGTATAAGTTTCAGAACAAAAATATTTGGTGTGTGGATGCATTCTTACATGGTCGACCCTCATGAAAAGAATTGGCGCAATTGCATAAAAATTCATGACTTGAGGCCGAACTATAAAAACATCAGCGATTCGATCTTTTTCACATGCATGACTTTTACGCCATGAGAGCTATTCTCAAAAGTATAAGTTTCAGAACAAAAATATTTGCTGTGTGGATGCATTCTTACATGGTCGACCCTCATGAAAAGAATTGGCGCAATTGCATAAAAATTCATGACTTGAGGCCGAACTATAAAGACATCAGCGATTCGATCTTTTTCACATGCATGACTTTTACGCCATGAGAGCTATTCTCAAAAGTATTAGTTTCAGAACAAAAATATTTGCTGTGTGGATGCATTCTTACATGGTCGACCCTCATGAAAAGAATTGGCGCAATTGCATAAAAATTCATGACTTGAGGCCGAACTATAAAGACATCAGCGATTCGATCTTTTTCACATGCATGACTTTTACGCCATGAGAGCTATTCTCAAAAGTATTAGTTTCAGAACAAAAATATTTGGTGTGTGGATGCATTCTTACATGGTCGACCCTCAGGAAAAGAATTGGCGCAATTGCATAAAAATTCATGACTTGAGGCCGAACTATAAAGACATCAGCGATTCGATCTTTTTCACATGCATGACTTTTACGCCATGAGAGCTATTCTCAAAAGTATAAGTTTCAGAACAAAAATATTTGGTGTGTGGATGCATTCTTACATGGTCGACCCTCATGAAAAGAATTGGCGCAATTGCATAAAAATTCATGACTTGAGGCCGAACTATAAAGACATCAGCGATTCGATCTTTTTCACATGCATGACTTTTACGCCATGAGAGCTATTATCAAAAGTATTAGTTTCAGAACAAAAATATTTGGTGTGTGGATGCATTCTTACATGGTCGACCCTCATGAAAAGAATTGGCGCAATTGCATAAAAATTCATGACTTGAGGCCGAACTATAAAGACATCAGCGATTCGATCTTTTTCACATGCATGACTTTTACGCCATGAGAGCTATTCTCAAAAGTATTAGTTTCAGAACAAAAATATTTGGTGTGTGGATGCATTCTTACATGGTCGACCCTCATGAAAAGAATTGGCGCAATTGCATAAAAATTCATGACTTGAGGCCGAACTATAAAAACATCAGCGATTCGATCTTTTTCACATGCATGACTTTTACGCCATGAGAGCTATTCTCAAAAGTATAAGTTTCAGAACAAAAATATTTGCTGTGTGGATGCATTCTTACATGGTCGACCCTCATGAAAAGAATTGGCGCAATTGCATAAAAATTCATGACTTGAGGCCGAACTATAAAAACATCAGCGATTCGATCTTTTTCACATGCATGACTTTTACGCCATGAGAGCTATTCTCAAAAGTATTAGTTTCAGAACAAAAATATTTGCTGTGTGGATGCATTCTTACATGGTCGACCCTCATGAAAAGAATTGGCGCAATTGCATAAAAATTCATGACTTGAGGCCGAACTATAAAGACATCAGCGATTCGATCTTTTTCACATGCATGACTTTTACGCCATGAGAGCTATTCTCAAAAGTATTAGTTTCAGAACAAAAATATTTGCTGTGTGGATGCATTCTTACATGGTCGACCCTCAGGAAAAGAATTGGCGCAATTGCATAAAAATTCATGACTTGAGGCCGAACTATAAAGACATCAGCGATTCGATCTTTTTCACATGCATGACTTTTACGCCATGAGAGCTATTCTCAAAAGTATAAGTTTCAGAACAAAAATATTTGGTGTGTGAATGCATTCTTACATGGTCGACCCTCAGGAAAAGAATTGGCGCAATTGCATAAAAATTCATGACTTGAGGCCGAACTATAAAGACATCAGCGATTCGATCTTTTTCACATGCATGACTTTTACGCCATGAGAGCTATTCTCAAAAGTATAAGTTTCAGAACAAAAATATTTGGTGTGTGGATGCATTCTTACATGGTCGACCCTCATGAAAAGAATTGGCGCAATTGCATAAAAATTCATGACTTGAGGCCGAACTATAAAAACATCAGCGATTCGATCTTTTTCACATGCATGACTTTTACGCCATGAGAGCTATTCTCAAAAGTATTAGTTTCAGAACAAAAATATTTGCTGTGTGGATGCATTCTTACATGGTCGACCCTCAGGAAAAGAATTGGCGCAATTGCATAACAAATTCATGACTTGAGGCCGAACTATAAAAACATCAGCGATTCGATCTTTTTCACATGCATGACTTTTACGCCATGAGAGCTATTCTCAAAAGTTTTTTTTTCAGAACAAAAATATTTGCTGTGTGGATGCATTCTTACATGGTCCACCCTCATGAAAAGAATTGGCGCAATTGCATAAAAAATCATGACTTGAGGCCGAACTATAAAGACATCAGCGATTCGATCTTTTTCACATGCATGACTTTTACGCCATGAGAGCTATTCTCAAAAGTATAAGTTTCAGAACAAAAATATTTGCTGTGTGAATGCATTCTTACATGGTCGACCCTCAGGAAAAGAATTGGCGCAATTGCATAAAAATTCATGACTTGAGGCCGAACTATAAAGACATCAGCGATTCGATCTTTTTCACATGCATGACTTTTACGCCATGAGAGCTATTCTCAAAAGTATTAGTTTCAGAACAAAAATATTTGGTGTGTGGATGCATTCTTACATGGTCGACCCTCATGAAAAGAATTGGCGCAATTGCATAAAAATTCATGACTTGAGGCCGAACTATAAAGACATCAGCGATTCGATCTTTTTCACATGCATGACTTTTACGCCATGAGAGCTATTCTCAAAAGTATAAGTTTCAGAACAAAAATATTTGCTGTGTGAATGCATTCTTACATGGTCGACCCTCATGAAAAGAATTGGCGCAATTGCATAAAATTCATGACTTGAGGCCGAACTATAAAGACATCAGCGATTCGATCTTTTTCACATGCATGACTTTTACGCCATGAGAGCTATTCTCAAAAGTATAAGTTTCAGAACAAAAATATTTGCTGTGTGAATGCATTCTTACATGGTCGACCCTCATGAAAAGAATTGGCGCAATTGCATAAAAATTCATGACTTGAGGCCGAACTATAAAGACATCAGCGATTCGATCTTTTTCACATGCATGACTTTTACGCCATGAGAGCTATTCTCAAAAGTATAAGTTTCAGAACAAAAATATTTGGTGTGTGGATGCATTCTTACATGGTCGACCCTCAGGAAAAGAATTGGCGCAATTGCATAAAAATTCATGACTTGAGGCCGAACTATAAAGACATCAGCGATTCGATCTTTTTCACATGCATGACTTTTACGCCATGAGAGCTATTCTCAAAAGTATTAGTTTCAGAACAAAAATATTTGGTGTGTGGATGCATTCTTACATGGTCGACCCTCATGAAAAGAATTGGCGCAATTGCATAAAAATTCATGACTTGAGGCCGAACTATAAAGACATCAGCGATTCGATCTTTTTCACATGCATGACTTTTACGCCATGAGAGCTATTCTCAAAAGTATAAGTTTCAGAACAAAAATATTTGCTGTGTGAATGCATTCTTACATGGTCGACCCTCAGGAAAAGAATTGGCGCAATTGCATAAAAATTCATGACTTGAGGCCGAACTATAAAGACATCAGCGATTCGATCTTTTTCACATGCATGACTTTTACGCCATGAGAGCTATTCTCAAAAGTATAAGTTTCAGAACAAAAATATTTGGTGTGTGGATGCATTCTTACATGGTCGACCCTCATGAAAAGAATTGGCGCAATTGCATAAAAATTCATGACTTGAGGCCGAACTATAAAGACATCAGCGATTCGATCTTTTTCACGTGCATGACTTTTACGCCATGAGAGCTATTCTCAAAAGTATTAGCTTCAGAACAAAAATATTTGCTGTGTGGATGCATTCTTACATGGTCGACCCTCATGAAAAGAATTGGCGCAATTGCATAAAAATTCATGACTTGAGGCCGAACTATAAAGACATCAGCGATTCGATCTTTTTCACATGCATGACTTTTACGCCATGAGAGCTATTCTCAAAAGTATAAGTTTCAGAACAAAAATATTTGCTGTGTGAATGCATTCTTACATGGTCGACCCTCATGAAAAGAATTGGCGCAATTTCATAAAAATTCATGACCTGAGGCCGAACTATAAAGACATCAGCGATTCGATCTTTTTCACATGCATGACTTTTACGCCATGAGAGCTATTCTCAAAAGTATAAGTTTCAGAACAAAAATATTTGGTGTGTGAATGCATTCTTACATGGTCGACCCTCATGAAAAGAATTGGCGCAATTGCATAAAAATTCATGACTTGAGGCCGAACTATAAAGACATCAGCGATTCGATCTTTTTCACATGCATGACTTTTACGCCATGAGAGCTATTCTCAAAAGTATTAGTTTCAGAACAAAAATATTTGCTGTGTGAATGCATTCTTACATGGTCGACCCTCATGAAAAGAATTGGCGCAATTGCATAAAAATTCATGACTTGAGGCCGAACTATAAAGACATCAGCGATTCGATCTTTTTCACATGCATGACTTTTACGCCATGAGAGCTATTCTCAAAAGTATTAGTTTCAGAACAAAAATATTTGCTGTGTGGATGCATTCTTACATGGTCGACCCTCATGAAAAGAATTGGCGCAATTGCATAAAAATTCATGACTTGAGGCCGAACTATAAAGACATCAGCGATTCGATCTTTTTCACATGCATGACTTTTACGCCATGAGAGCTATTCTCAAAAGTATAAGTTTCAGAACAAAAATATTTGCTGTGTGAATGCATTCTTACATGGTCGACCCTCATGAAAAGAATTGGCGCAATTGCATAAAAATTCATGACTTGAGGCCGAACTATAAAGACATCAGCGATTCGATCTTTTTCACATGCATGACTTTTACGCCATGAGAGCTATTCTCAAAAGTATAAGTTTCAGAACAAAAATATTTGCTGTGTGGATGCATTCTTACATGGTCGACCCTCATGAAAAGAATTGGCGCAATTGCATAAAAATTCATGACTTGAGGCCGAACTATAAAGACATCAGCGATTCGATCTTTTTCACATGCATGACTTTTACGCCATGAGAGCTATTCTCAAAAGTATTAGTTTCAGAACAAAAATATTTGCTGTGTGGATGCATTCTTACATGGTCGACCCTCACGAAAAGAATTGGCGCAATTGCATAAAAATTCATGACTTGAGGCCGAACTATAAAGACATCAGCGATTCGATCTTTTTCACATGCATGACTTTTACGCCATGAGAGCTATTCTCAAAAGTATTAGTTTCAGAACAAAAATATTTGCTGTGTGGATGCATTCTTACATGGTCGACCCTCATGAAAAGAATTGGTGCAATTGCATAAAAATTCATGACTTGAGGCCGAACTATAAAGACATCAGCGATTCGATCTTTTTCACATGCATGACTTTTACGCCATGAGAGCTATTCTCAAAAGTATTAGTTTCAGAACAAAAATATTTGCTGTGTGGATGCATTCTTACATGGTCGACCCTCAGGAAAAGAATTGGCGCAATTGCATAAAAATTCATGACTTGAGGCCGAACTATAAAGACATCAGCGATTCGATCTTTTTCACATGCATGACTTTTACGCCATGAGAGCTATTCTCAAAAGTATTAGTTTCAGAACAAAAATATTTGCTGTGTGGATGCATTCTTACATGGTCGACCCTCAGGAAAAGAATTGGCGCAATTGCATAAAAATTCATGACTTGAGGCCGAACTATAAAGACATCAGCGATTCGATCTTTTTCACATGCATGACTTTTACGCCATGAGAGCTATTCTCAAAAGTATTAGTTTCAGAACAAAAATATTTGCTGTGTGGATGCATTCTTACATGGTCGACCCTCAGGAAAAGAATTGGCGCAATTGCATAAAAATTCATGACTTGAGGCCGAACTATAAAGACATCAGCGATTCGATCTTTTTCACATGCATGACTTTTACGCCATGAGAGCTATTCTCAAAAGTATAAGTTTCAGAACAAAAATATTTGCTGTGTGGATGCATTCTTACATGGTCGACCCTCATGAAAAGAATTGGCGCAATTGCATAAAAATTCATGACTTGAGGCCGAACTATAAAGACATCAGCGATTCGATCTTTTTCACATGCATGACTTTTACGCCATGAGAGCTATTCTCAAAAGTATTAGTTTCAGAACAAAAATATTTGGTGTGTGTATGCATTCTTACATGGTCGAACCTCATGAAAGAAATTGGCGCAATTGCATAAAAATTCATGACTTGAGGCCGAACTATAAAGACATCAGCGATTCGATCTTTTTCACATGCATGACTTTTACGCCATGAGAGCTATTCTCAAAAGTATAAGTTTCAGAACAAAAATATTTGCTGTGTGGATGCATTCTTACATGGTCGACCCTCATGAAAAGAATTGGCGCAATTGCATAAAAATTCATGACTTGAGGCCGAACTATAAAGATTTCAGCGATTCGATCTTTTTCACATGCATGACTTTTACGCCATGAGAGCTATTCTCAAAAGTATTAGTTTCAGAACAAAAATATTTGGTGTGTGGATGCATTCTTACATGGTCGACCCTCATGAAAAGAATTGGCGCAATTGCATAAAAATTCATGACTTGAGGCCGAACTATAAAGACATCAGCGATTCGATCTTTTTCACATGCATGACTTTTACGCCATGAGAGCTATTCTCAAAAGTATTAGTTTCAGAAGAAAAATATTTGCTGTGTGGATGCATTCTTACATGGTCGACCCTCATGAAAAGAATTGGCGCAATTGCATAAAAATTCATGACTTGAGGCCGAACTATAAAGACATCAGCGATTCGATCTTTTTCACATGCATGACTTTTACGCCATGAGAGCTATTCTCAAAAGTATTAGTTTCAGAACAAAAATATTTGCTGTGTGGATGCATTCTTACATGGTCGACCCTCATGAAAAGAATTGGCGCAATTGCATAAAAATTCATGACTTGAGGCCGAACTATAAAGACATCAGCGATTCGATCTTTTTCACATGCATGACTTTTACGCCATGAGAGCTATTCTCAAAAGTATAAGTTTCAGAACAAAAATATTTGCTGTGTGGATGCATTCTTACATGGTCGACCCTCATGAAAAGAATTGGCGCAATTGCATAAAAATTCATGACTTGAGGCCGAACTATAAAGACATCAGCGATTCGATCTTTTTCACATGCATGACTTTTACGCCATGAGAGCTATTCTCAAAAGTATTAGTTTCAGAACAAAAATATTTGGTGTGTGGATGCATTCTTACATGGTCGACCCTCATGAAAAGAATTGGCGCAATTGCATAAAAATTCATGACTTGAGGCCGAACTATAAAGACATCAGCGATTCGATCTTTTTCACATGCATGACTTTTACGCCATGAGAGCTATTCTCAAAAGTATTAGTTTCAGAACAAAAATATTTGCTGTGTGGATGCATTCTTACATGGTCGACCCTCATGAAAAGAATTGGCGCAATTGCATAAAAATTCATGACTTGAGGCCGAACTATAAAGACATCAGCGATTCGATCTTTTTCACATGCATGACTTTTACGCCATGAGAGCTATTCTCAAAAGTATAAGTTTCAGAACAAAAATATTTGGTGTGTGGATGCATTCTTACATGGTCGACCCTCATGAAAAGAATTGGCGCAATTGCATAAAAATTCATGACTTGAGGCCGAACTATAAAAACATCAGCGATTCGATCTTTTTCACATGCATGACTTTTACGCCATGAGAGCTATTCTCAAAAGTATTAGTTTCAGAACAAAAATATTTGGTGTGTATATGCATTCTTACATGGTCGACCCTCATGAAAAGAATTGGCGCAATTGCATAAAAATTCATGACTTGAGGCCGAACTATAAAAACATCAGCGATTCGATCTTTTTCACATGCATGACTTTTACGCCATGAGAGCTATTCTCAAAAGTATAAGTTTCAGAACAAAAATATTTGGTGTGTGGATGCATTCTTACATGGTCGACCCTCATGAAAAGAATTGGCGCAATTGCATAAAAATTCATGACTTGAGGCCGAACTATAAAAACATCAGCGATTCGATCTTTTTCACATGCATGACTTTTACGCCATGAGAGCTATTCTCAAAAGTATTAGTTACAGAACAAAAATATTTGCTGTGTGAATGCATTCTTACATGGTCGACCCTCATGAAAAGAATTGGCGCAATTGCATAAAAATTCATGACTTGAGGCCGAACTATAAAGACATCAGCGATTCGATCTTTTTCACATGCATGACTTTTACGCCATGAGAGCTATTCTCAAAAGTATAAGTTTCAGAACAAAAATATTTGCTGTGTGAATGCATTCTTACATGGTCGACCCTCATGAAAAGAATTGGCGCAATTGCATAAAAATTCATGACTTGAGGCCGAACTATAAAGACATCAGCGATTCGATCTTTTTCACATGCATGACTTTTACGCCATGAGAGCTATTCTCAAAAGTATTAGTTTCAGAACAAAAATATTTGGTGTGTGGATGCATTCTTACATGGTCGACCCTCATGAAAAGAATTGGCGCAATTGCATAAAAATTCATGACTTGAGGCCGAACTATAAAGACATCAGCGATTCGATCTTTTTCACATGCATGACTTTTACGCCATGAGAGCTATTCTCAAAAGTATTAGTTTCAGAACAAAAATATTTGGTGTGTGGATGCATTCTTACATGGTCGACCCTCATGAAAAGAATTGGCGCAATTGCATAAAAATTCATGACTTGAGGCCGAACTATAAAGACATCAGCGATTCGATCTTTTTCACATGCATGACTTTTACGCCATGAGAGCTATTCTCAAAAGTATTAGTTTCAGAACAAAAATATTTGGTGTGTGGATGCATTCTTACATGGTCGACCCTCAGGAAAAGAATTGGCGCAATTGCATAAAAATTCATGACTTGAGGCCGAACTATAAAGACATCAGCGATTCGATCTTTTTCACATGCATGACTTTTACGCCATGAGAGCTATTCTCAAAAGTATAAGTTTCAGAACAAAAATATTTGCTGTGTGAATGCATTCTTACATGGTCGACCCTCATGAAAAGAATTGGCGCAATTGCATAAAAATTCATGACTTGAGGCCGAACTATAAAGACATCAGCGATTCGATCTTTTTCACATGCATGACTTTTACGCCATGAGAGCTATTCTCAAAAGTATAAGTTTCAGAACAAAAATATTTGGTGTGTGGATGCATTCTTACATGGTCGACCCTCATGAAAAGAATTGGCGCAATTGCATAAAAATTCATGACTTGAGGCCGAACTATAAAGACATCAGCGATTCGATCTTTTTCACATGCATGACTTTTACGCCATGAGAGCTATTCTCAAAAGTATTAGTTTCAGAACAAAAATATTTGGTGTGTGGATGCATTCTTACATGGTCGACCCTCATGAAAAGAATTGGCGCAATTGCATAAAAATTCATGACTTGAGGCCGAACTATAAAGACATCAGCGATTCGATCTTTTTCACATGCATGACTTTTACGCCATGAGAGCTATTCTCAAAAGTATTAGTTTCAGAACAAAAATATTTGGTGTGTGGATGCATTCTTACATGGTCGACCCTCAGGAAAAGAATTGGCGCAATTGCATAAAAATTCATGACTTGAGGCCGAACTATAAAGACATCAGCCATTCGATCTTTTTCACATGCATGACTTTTACGCCATGAGAGCTATTCTCAAAAGTATTAGTTTCAGAACAAAAATATTTGCTGTGTGGATGCATTCTTACATGGTCGACCCTCAGGAAAAGAATTGGCGCAATTGCATAAAAATTCATGACTTGAGGCCGAACTATAAAGACATCAGCGATTCGATCTTTTTCACATGCATGACTTTTACGCCATGAGAGCTATTCTCAAAAGTATAAGTTTCAGAACAAAAATATTTGCTGTGTGGATGCATTCTTACATGGTCGACCCTCATGAAAAGAATTGGCGCAATTGCATAAAAATTCATGACTTGAGGCCGAACTATAAAGACATCAGCGATTCGATCTTTTTCACATGCATGACTTTTACGCCATGAGAGCTATTCTCAAAAGTATTAGTTTCAGAACAAAAATATTTGGTGTGTGGATGCATTCTTACATGGTCGACCCTCAGGAAAAGAATTGGCGCAATTGCATAAAAATTCATGACTTGAGGCCGAACTATAAAGACATCAGCGATTCGATCTTTTTCACATGCATGACTTTTACGCCATGAGAGCTATTCTCAAAAGTATTAGTTTCAGAACAAAAATATTTGCTGTGTGGATGCATTCTTACATGGTCGACCCTCATGAAAAGAATTGGCGCAATTGCATAAAAATTCATGACTTGAGGCCGAACTATAAAGACATCAGCGATTCGATCTTTTTCACATGCATGACTTTTACGCCATGAGAGCTATTCTCAAAAGTATAAGTTTCAGAACAAAAATATTTGGTGTGTGGATGCATTCTTACATGGTCGACCCTCATGAAAAGAATTGGCGCAATTGCATAAAAATTCATGACTTGAGGCCGAACTATAAAGACATCAGCGATTCGATCTTTTTCACATGCATGACTTTTACGCCATGAGAGCTATTCTCAAAAGTATAAGTTTCAGAACAAAAATATTTGGTGTGTGGATGCATTCTTACATGGTCGACCCTCATGAAAAGAATTGGCGCAATTGCATAAAAATTCATGACTTGAGGCCGAACTATAAAAACATCAGCGATTCGATCTTTTTCACATGCATGACTTTTACGCCATGAGAGCTATTCTCAAAAGTATTAGTTTCAGAACAAAAATATTTGGTGTGTATATGCATTCTTACATGGTCGACCCTCATGAAAAGAATTGGCGCAATTGCATAAAAATTCATGACTTGAGGCCGAACTATAAAAACATCAGCGATTCGATCTTTTTCACATGCATGACTTTTACGCCATGAGAGCTATTCTCAAAAGTATAAGTTTCAGAACAAAAATATTTGGTGTGTGGATGCATTCTTACATGGTCGACCCTCATGAAAAGAATTGGCGCAATTGCATAAAAATTCATGACTTGAGGCCGAACTATAAAAACATCAGCGATTCGATCTTTTTCACATGCATGACTTTTACGCCATGAGAGCTATTCTCAAAAGTATTAGTTTCAGAACAAAAATATTTGCTGTGTGAATGCATTCTTACATGGTCGACCCTCATGAAAAGAATTGGCGCAATTGCATAAAAATTCATGACTTGAGGCCGAACTATAAAGACATCAGCGATTCGATCTTTTTCACATGCATGACTTTTACGCCATGAGAGCTATTCTCAAAAGTATAAGTTTCAGAACAAAAATATTTGCTGTGTGAATGCATTCTTACATGGTCGACCCTCATGAAAAGAATTGGCGCAATTGCATAAAAATTCATGACTTGAGGCCGAACTATAAAGACATCAGCGATTCGATCTTTTTCACATGCATGACTTTTACGCCATGAGAGCTATTCTCAAAAGTATAAGTTTCAGAACAAAAATATTTGGTGTGTGGATGCATTCTTACATGGTCGACCCTCATGAAAAGAATTGGCGCAATTGCATAAAAATTCATGACTTGAGGCCGAACTATAAAGACATCAGCGATTCGATCTTTTTCACATGCATGACTTTTACGCCATGAGAGCTATTCTCAAAAGTATTAGTTTCAGAACAAAAATATTTTTGGTGTGTGGATGCATTCTTACATGGTCGACCCTCATGAAAAGAATTGGCGCAATTGCATAAAAATTCATGACTTGAGGCCGAACTATAAAGACATCAGCGATTCGATCTTTTTCACATGCATGACTTTTACGCCATGAGAGCTATTCTCAAAAGTATTAGTTTCAGAACAAAAATATTTGGTGTGTGGATGCATTCTTACATGGTCGACCCTCAGGAAAAGAATTGGCGCAATTGCATAAAAATTCATGACTTGAGGCCGAACTATAAAGACATCAGCGATTCGATCTTTTTCACATGCATGACTTTTACGCCATGAGAGCTATTCTCAAAAGTATTAGTTTCAGAACAAAAATATTTGCTGTGTGGATGCATTCTTACATGGTCGACCCTCAGGAAAAGAATTGGCGCAATTGCATAAAAATTCATGACTTGAGGCCGAACTATAAAGACATCAGCGATTCGATCTTTTTCACATGCATGACTTTTACGCCATGAGAGCTATTCTCAAAAGTATAAGTTTCAGAACAAAAATATTTGGTGTGTGGATGCATTCTTACATGGTCGACCCTCATGAAAAGAATTGGCGCAATTGCATAAAAATTCATGACTTGAGGCCGAACTATAAAGACATTAGCGATTCGATCTTTTTCACATGCATGACTTTTACGCCATGAGAGCTATTCTCAAAAGTATAAGTTTCAGAACAAAAATATGTGGTGTGTGGATGCATTCTTACATGGTCGACCCTCATGAAAAGAATTGGCGCAATTGCATAAAAATTCATGACTTGAGGCCGAACTATAAAGACATCAGCGATTCGATCTTTTTCACATGCATGACTTTTACGCCATGAGAGCTATTCTCAAAAGTATTAGTTTCAGAACAAAAATATTTGCTGTGTGGATGCATTCTTACATGGTCGACCCTCATGAAAAGAATTGGCGCAATTGCATAAAAATTCATGACTTGAGGCCGAACTATAAAGACATCAGCGATTCGATCTTTTTCACATGCATGACTTTTACGCCATGAGAGCTATTCTCAAAAGTATTAGTTTCAGAACAAAAATATTTGGTGTGTGTATGCATTCTTACATGGTCGACCCTCATGAAAGAAATTGGCGCAATTGCATAAAAATTCATGACTTGAGGCCGAACTATAAAGACATCAGCGATTCGATCTTTTTCACATGCATGACTTTTACGCCATGAGAGCTATTCTCAAAAGTATAAGTTTCAGAACAAAAATATTTGCTGTGTGGATGCATTCTTACATGGTCGACCCTCATGAAAAGAATTGGCGCAATTGCATAAAAATTCATGACTTGAGGCCGAACTATAAAGATTTCAGCGATTCGATCTTTTTCACATGCATGACTTTTCATTCATTCTCAGCTAAATGGTAAATTACACAATTGTGCTGTCCCCTGCGGAAAACCTGGTTAATATCTTAGCTGAAAATATATTTTCTGTTACAAATCATATAATGCAAGCTGAACGGCTAAATGAATACACATGTTGATGTTCTTCGTTCAGATTGTATCTGCACCAGTCTATAGTGTTGCTTATAAAGTCGTCCCCAGCCTTGTCCCCGTGCTCAGTGTGTGACTTTTCCACTGAATAATTAAATATTCTGCACATTTTTACTGCATTTTACTCTTTTATTTCATGCGTATTGATCATATATCATCATTACCAGCAGTTTTCAAGCAATGGTTCTGATAAAATATCTTTGGCTAGCAATATTCTACTGTCCCCGATTTTACCATCAGATACGTTGGTCACTTTTGTGTGAAGAAGTCACACACCAACTAAACAAACATTATAACACAATGTGTCAGATATGATTTGTTCAAGCATAGTCTTAACACTTTTTATCATCAATTTCTTAAAAAACTTAAAGAAAAATCATGAATCACAAAATCACAAAATTATACCAGCTGGGTACGATACTTTTCATCAGATACGTTAGTATGATTTATTGCCGCACACGCCTGATAAACTACAATATATGATGTTGTGTTTGTTACTTTCATAAAACAACGTGTCACCTATGAGAAATGTCCATCCCAAACCTTGACATGAGTATACTTTCGAAATTTCTGACCAATTCGCAAAGTTGTCATCAGATACAATTTTGTCAGATACGTTAGATAACACCAGCGACATCGGAAGATGGTCATCGAACTTCAGTAATCTCGATAAGTTGAATCTTATCAATGCACATGCGCGCCGTGCCACCTCTCTACTTCCGATTTTCAGCCAAGAACGTCCTGCAACCTGGTTTCGGTTCTCAACAATCCATCACAAATTGGTAAGTAATCTTTGCCATCTTAGTAAATGGGTCATCTGAATTGAAAGCCACCCCATAGGTGATAATTATTTGATAAAATAGATTCTGTTCATTAGGATGGAAAAAATGAATCCCTTACTGTATATTAGCAATTCCCAAAGAGCATGTTTTCCAACCTAACGTATCTGATGCCAACCTAACGTAGTTTACGAATGTAATTTAATGATTAGATATGTTTCTGAAGTGAAGACCACAACATTCTACTGATGTTTTCTGTCGGTATGCATTTCATTGATAGGAAAAGTACTATATTTTACTCAAGCTCCTGTCTAAACACCTAAATACCAACTAACGTATGTGATGATTTTTATAACGTATCTGATGAAATTAGCATATTTCACAAAGAATAAAGTATGAACATTTTTAAAGGGTGGCTATTTCATAGTGCAAACATCTCTTTCACTTCGACGACTGTTTCAGCATGTTTTTGTCTATGCTTGATTTTAGAAAATGGCGAAAACAGACGCAGAAAACCAAAAGGTGTATCGGGAAAGAAAGAAACGAAATGACAGTCAATATCTAGCCAAAGAACGTGCTCGAGTCAAAGGGTACAGAATACCAATTGATCAAATGCAAACAAAGAAAAAAAGGCAGTTCGTGAAAGGAATAAACTCTATAGTAAAGCATACCGGGATCGAAAGAAAACACACAAACAAGCACAAGGTGCCAGCATAGTTGAGGTCACAGATGTGGTCGTTGATGCAGAAACTGACCAGGTCGACACAGTATCAAGCAGTACTGATGCATCTCGGCAGTCAAGGTCACGCCCAGGTCCTTTCTTGGTCAAAATGACTTTTCCAAATAAACAGAGAAAACCAAAACGCTCGTGTGCACTGAAAAGAGCAAATACAAAAGTAAAAGAGTTGACTGAACAACTCTCTAGCTACAAAAAGAAGCAACAGAAATGGAAGAAACGATATCAGAGGATGAAGGCGAAGTATGGGACATCCAAACAGACTAGCCGCAACAATACTGAAAATAGCTCGGATCAGACGACAGGCAGTCTTCAACAACAGTCTGAAGCAACACCTTCAACAAAAACCAGACATGATCTCCGGGAAAACGGTGTGAGTCCCAGTCACTTGCCAGCCACTGTTGTTAGACAATTAACAATGGCTAATGTACTTTTTGGAGAAATTAAAGAAAGTGTCGCAGCCAACAAAAAGCAAAGCAAAATGAATGTGATGACATCTCTTGTTGGAGGGAAAGTACTTAAGAAGTACAGATGTGTGTCGGGTTTGAACAAGGCTACAGGTTTGTCACGAAGAAGTTTATCTCGGACCACCTCTAAGGTAATAGAGATTCGAGGAAGAGCCCGTCTCACTCTCGTAAGAGAGCAGATTAAGAGACTAATTGTCTCATTCATGGAGAGAGATGATATCAGCGTATGTATGCCAGGCAAAGCAGATTCCAAGAGCCTAAATGGTGTCAAACATCAAACAAGAATAATAAATGATTATCTGTCTGAGGTGTATGCTAAGTTCAAGATTGAAAACCAGAATATGAAACTGTCTTTTGCATCATTCTGTAGGCTACGGCCCAGATACATCTTGCTCACATCACACATTTCAAGAAACACTTGCTTATGCAACAAACATCAGAATATGGCCATGAAACTCAAATGTCTGAGAAGTGTTGGATTACAAGTTCCAAAATCACCGGATATGGCGTATGACAGTGTATCCGTGGACGCAATGGATCAGATGCTGGAAACTATTCAGGATGACGTTGAATATGATGAGTGGAGGCGTGTGGATGTTGAGGGGAAAAAGAAAATGAAGGTGGTGAAGATAATAAAGAATGCCACTGACTTCAAGAATTATATGCTACTTGAATTTGCTGAGTTCCGTGACCACGTTGGAAGAGTAAAGTCGCAATATGCAGCTATCCATGAGTTGTAGGATACACTCCCAGATGGCCATATCATCATACAGATGGACTTTGCTGAGAACTTTACATGTTCCAGCATGGATGAAATCCAAAGTGCATACTGGAACCCAACAAATGTCACGCTTCACCCTGTAGTGGTATACTACAAGTTGGACAAACTGGTACACAAAAACTTTATCTATGTGTCTGACGTCAATCAGCACAACTCGACTGCGGTACTTACAATCCTAAAACGGATGTTACCTGAACTGAAAACCACTTTCCCTGATGCAACGCATGTTCACTATTGGACTGATAGCCCGTCATCACAGGACCGAAATCGGTACATGTTTGATGTCATTCTGAAGCATAAGGAGCTGTTTGGGCTTGAGGCACGTTGGAACTATTTTGAGTGTGGACACGGGAAAGGTCCATGTGATGGACTAGGAGGTGCATGTAAACGCCAGGCATCTGATGCAGTAAAACAAGGCAAAGCGACAATTCAAGATGCCCACGATTTTTATGAGTGGGCGAGACACAATCAAAAATCAATCCAATACAGATTCTACTCTACTGCTGAAGTAGAGAAGGCTGCACAGGACATAGCTACCTCTAACGCAAAGGTTGTACATGGCACAATGAAGTTGCACGCAGTCATGCAGCAGAATGGGGTTCTTTTTTCAAGAACTGTATCATGCTACTGTACAGGTTGTCTGAGCGGCAATGACTTATGTGTTGGTTGGCGCCGTCACCATGTTGACCAAACCATATCCCAGGAAACGCATGTACTGCAGCCCACACAGGTTTCTGTATCCCCTGTACCTGCTGCACCACATGTACCTGCTGTCCCAGTTGTTGGCAGATTTCTGGCTGCCATATATGATGGTAACTGGTTCATCGGGAAGGTTCTCGAAGTTGACATAGATGATGGCGATACCAAAATAACTTTCATGGAGAAAACACAAGACAAAGGCAAGACCTACAAGTGGCCATCTCGTCCTGATGAAATTTGGATAGAATTTGACGATGTGCTCTGCTTTATTGATGAACCGGTCGCTATTGGCAAAACAAGGCGCCAGTACAACGTAGCTGCACGTGACGTCGCCCGTATTGAGAAGGCATTCAAATGAACATTCACTTTGTATTTTTTACGAATTGCCAAGATTTCAACCACAATGCCTCAAAAAGCATCAGATACGTTATGTTAGAGTTTGTGCTAAATGTCATATGGAGAAAATATAAACCTCATCTTTCATATAAATGTTTAAACTTCAGACGTTTTTAAGCCAACTTGTGTTGTTGATTCAGGTTGACATCAGATACGTCAGTTTTTGCAGTTGAAGATTATTGCTGTGTTCTCAGTAGACTAATTCTTGAAGGCCAGGGACTTGGCATGTAGTTTGTTCGATATTTGTACCAATGTTTGTTATCAAGTTATTTTTGCAAAATGAACAAACTTTCATAGCTAATACGTGTCTGTTATTATTTGCTAATATCTGTAGAAAATGTGTTTCTTGAACAGGTGTCCGCGACACTGTCCTATTTGGAGACAAATGATCCTTAGGCAATGACTTCGTTTGAAAATGATATAATATGTGGTCCTATGCAAATGACAATAGCACTTTTTGCAAGTTAATTAATGCTGTGCAATATATTTTGATTGCAATGATAACATGCAGTCTAACGTATCTGACTACAGGACATTTGACATATGTTATTTCCGTTATCATTAGAAACAACTCTGATGTCATTTGAGTCCCCCAATGATTGATTCTGAAAGCCTGAATACTGTTTTTACTGAAAATAAGTTAAGTTTTTCAATATCAAGAAATATATTTTTTAACATTTGATATGTGAAATAGACCATTTAGCTGAGAATCAGTGTTTTACGCCATGAGAGCTATTCTCAAAAGTATTAGTTTCAGAACAAAAATATTTGGTGTGTGGATGCATTCTTACATGGTCGACCCTCATGAAAAGAATTGGCGCAATTGCATAAAAATTCATGACTTGAGGCCGAACTATAAAGACATCAGCGATTCGATCTTTTTCACATGCATGACTTTTACGCCATGAGAGCTATTCTCAAAAGTATTAGTTTCAGAACAAAAATATTTGCTGTGTGGATGCATTCTTACATGGTCGACCCTCATGAAAAGAATTGGCGCAATTGCATAAAAATTCATGACTTGAGGCCGAACTATAAAGACATCAGCGATTCGATCTTTTTCACATGCATGACTTTTACGCCATGAGAGCTATTCTCAAAAGTATTAGTTTCAGAAGAAAAATATTTGCTGTGTGTATGCATTCTTACATGGTCGACCCTCATGAAAAGAATTGGCGCAATTGCATAAAAATTCATGACTTGAGGCCGAACTATAAAGACATCAGCGATTCGATCTTTTTCACATGCATGACTTTTACGCCATGAGAGCTATTCTCAAAAGTATTAGTTTCAGAACAAAAATATTTGGTGTGTGGATGCATTCTTACATGGTCGACCCTCATGAAAAGAATTGGCGCAATTGCATAAAAATTCATGACTTGAGGCCGAACTATAAAGACATCAGCGATTCGATCTTTTTCACATGCATGACTTTTACGCCATGAGAGCTATTCTCAAAAGTATAAGTTTCAGAACAAAAATATTTGCTGTGTGGATGCATTCTTACATGGTCGACCCTCATGAAAAGAATTGGCGCAATTGCATAAAAATTCATGACTTGAGGCCGAACTATAAAGACATCAGCGATTCGATCTTTTTCACATGCATGACTTTTACGCCATGAGAGCTATTCTCAAAAGTATTAGTTTCAGAACAAAAATATTTGGTGTGTGGATGCATTCTTACATGGTCGACCCTCATGAAAAGAATTGGCGCAATTGCATAAAAATTCATGACTTGAGGCCGAACTATAAAGACATCAGCGATTCGATCTTTTTCACATGCATGACTTTTACGCCATGAGAGCTATTCTCAAAAGTATTAGTTTCAGAACAAAAATATTTGCTGTGTGGATGCATTCTTACATGGTCGACCCTCAGGAAAAGAATTGGCGCAATTGCATAAAAATTCATGACTTGAGGCCGAACTATAAAGACATCAGCGATTCGATCTTTTTCACATGCATGACTTTTACGCCATGAGAGCTATTCTCAAAAGTATAAGTTTCAGAACAAAAATATTTGGTGTGTGGATGCATTCTTACATGGTCGACCCTCATGAAAAGAATTGGCGCAATTGCATAAAAATTCATGACTTGAGGCCGAACTATAAAGACATCAGCGATTCGATCTTTTTCACATGCATGACTTTTACGCCATGAGAGCTATTCTCAAAAGTATAAGTTTCAGAACAAAAATATTTGGTGTGTGGATGCATTCTTACATGGTCGACCCTCATGAAAAGAATTGGCGCAATTGCATAAAAATTCATGACTTGAGGCCGAACTATAAAAACATCAGCGATTCGATCTTTTTCACATGCATGACTTTTACGCCATGAGAGCTATTCTCAAAAGTATTAGTTTCAGAACAAAAATATTTGCTGTGTGGATGCATTCTTACATGGTCGACCCTCATGAAAAGAATTGGCGCAATTGCATAAAAATTCATGACTTGAGGCCGAACTATAAAAACATCAGCGATTCGATCTTTTTCACATGCATGACTTTTACGCCATGAGAGCTATTCTCAAAAGTATAAGTTTCAGAACAAAAATATTTGGTGTGTGGATGCATTCTTACATGGTCGACCCTCAGGAAAAGAATTGGCGCAATTGCATAAAAATTCATGACTTGAGGCCGAACTATAAAAACATCAGCGATTCGATCTTTTTCACATGCATGACTTTTACGCCATGAGAGCTATTCTCAAAAGTATTAGTTTCAGAACAAAAATATTTGCTGTGTGAATGCATTCTTACATGGTCGACCCTCATGAAAAGAATTGGCGCAATTGCATAAAAATTCATGACTTGAGGCCGAACTATAAAGACATCAGCGATTCGATCTTTTTCACATGCATGACTTTTACGCCATGAGAGCTATTCTCAAAAGTATAAGTTTCAGAACAAAAATATTTGCTGTGTGAATGCATTCTTACATGGTCGACCCTCATGAAAAGAATTGGCGCAATTGCATAAAAATTCATGACTTGAGGCCGAACTATAAAGACATCAGCGATTCGATCTTTTTCACATGCATGACTTTTACGCCATGAGAGCTATTCTCAAAAGTATAAGTTTCAGAACAAAAATATTTGGTGTGTGGATGCATTCTTACATGGTCGACCCTCATGAAAAGAATTGGCGCAATTGCATAAAAATTCATGACTTGAGGCCGAACTATAAAGACATCAGCGATTCGATCTTTTTCACATGCATGACTTTTACGCCATGAGAGCTATTCTCAAAAGTATTAGTTTCAGAACAAAAATATTTGGTGTGTGGATGCATTCTTACATGGTCGACCCTCATGAAAAGAATTGGCGCAATTGCATAAAAATTCATGACTTGAGGCCGAACTATAAAGACATCAGCGATTCGATCTTTTTCACATGCATGACTTTTACGCCATGAGAGCTATTCTCAAAAGTATTAGTTTCAGAACAAAAATATTTGGTGTGTGGATGCATTCTTACATGGTCGACCCTCAGGAAAAGAATTGGCGCAATTGCATAAAAATTCATGACTTGAGGCCGAACTATAAAGACATCAGCGATTCGATCTTTTTCACATGCATGACTTTTACGCCATGAGAGCTATTCTCAAAAGTATTAGTTTCAGAACAAAAATATTTGCTGTGTGGATGCATTCTTACATGGTCGACCCTCAGGAAAAGAATTGGCGCAATTGCATAAAAATTCATGACTTGAGGCCGAACTATAAAGACATCAGCGATTCGATCTTTTTCACATGCATGACTTTTACGCCATGAGAGCTATTCTCAAAAGTATAAGTTTCAGAACAAAAATATTTGCTGTGTGGATGCATTCTTACATGGTCGACCCTCATGAAAAGAATTGGCGCAATTGCATAAAAATTCATGACTTGAGGCCGAACTATAAAGACATCAGCGATTCGATCTTTTTCACATGCATGACTTTTACGCCATGAGAGCTATTCTCAAAAGTATAAGTTTCAGAACAAAAATATTTGGTGTGTGGATGCATTCTTACATGGTCGACCCTCATGAAAAGAATTGGCGCAATTGCATAAAAATTCATGACTTGAGGCCGAACTATAAAGACATCAGCGATTCGATCTTTTTCACATGCATGACTTTTACGCCATGAGAGCTATTCTCAAAAGTATAAGTTTCAGAACAAAAATATTTGGTGTGTGGATGCATTCTTACATGGTCGACCCTCATGAAAAGAATTGGCGCAATTGCATAAAAATTCATGACTTGAGGCCGAACTATAAAAACATCAGCGATTCGATCTTTTTCACATGCATGACTTTTACGCCATGAGAGCTATTCTCAAAAGTATTAGTTTCAGAACAAAAATATTTGCTGTGTGGATGCATTCTTACATGGTCGACCCTCATGAAAAGAATTGGCGCAATTGCATAAAAATTCATGACTTGAGGCCGAACTATAAAAACATCAGCGATTCGATCTTTTTCACATGCATGACTTTTACGCCATGAGAGCTATTCTCAAAAGTATAAGTTTCAGAACAAAAATATTTGGTGTGTGGATGCATTCTTACATGGTCGACCCTCAGGAAAAGAATTGGCGCAATTGCATAAAAATTCATGACTTGAGGCCGAACTATAAAAACATCAGCGA